>NW_027031690.1:0-3780 GCF_034236695.1 Oncorhynchus nerka
TATAGCTCTCCACATTGACTCGGTACTGGTACCCCTGTATATAGCCTCCACATTGACTCGGTACTGGTACCCCCTGTATATAGCCTCCACATTGACTCGGTACTGGTACCTCTGTATATAGCCTCCACATTGACCTCGGCACTGAGTACCCCTGTATATAGCCTCCACATTGACTGCGGTACTGGTACCCCTGTATATAGCCTCCACATTGACTCGGTACTGGTACCCCTGTATATAGCCTCCACATTGACTCGGTACTGGTACCCCCTGTATATAGCCTCCACATTGACTCGGTACTGGTACCCCTGTATATAGCCTCCACATTGACTCGGTACTGGTACCCCCTGTATATAGCCTCCACATTGACTCGGTACTGGTACCCCCTGTATATAGCCTCCACATTGACTCGGTACTGGTACCCCTGTATATAGCCTCCACATTGACTCGGTACTGGTACCCCCTGTATATAGCCTCCACATTGACTCGGTACTGGTACCCCTGTATATAGCCTCCACATTGACTCGGTACTGGTACCCCTGTATATAGCCTCCACATTGACTCGGTACTGGTACCCCCTGTATATAGCCTCCACATTGACTCGGTACTGGTACCCCCTGTATATAGCCTCCACATTGACTCGGTACTGGTACCCCTGTATATAGCCTCCACATTGACTCGGTACTGGTACCCCCTGTATATAGCCTCCACATTGACTCGGTACTGGTACCCCCTGTATATAGCCTCCACATTGACTCGGTACTGGTACCCCCTGTATATAGCCTCCACATTGACTCGGTACTGGTACCCCCTGTATATAGCCTCCACATTGACTCGGTACTGGTACCCCTGTATATAGCCTCCACATTGACTCGGTACTGGTACCCCCTGTATATAGCCTCCACATTGACTCGGTACTGGTACCCCTGTATATAGCCTCCACATTGACTCGGTACTGGTACCCCCTGTATATAGCCTCCACATTGACTCGGGTACTGGTACCCCTGTATATAGCCTCCACATTGACTCGGTACTGGTACCCCTGTATATAGCCTCCACATTGACTCGGTACTGGTACCCCCTGTATATAGCCTCCACATTGACTCGGTACTGGTACCCCTGTATATAGCCTCCACATTGACTCGGTACTGGTACCCCTGTATATAGCCTCCACATTGACTCGGTACTGGTACCCCTGTATATAGCCTCCACATTGACTCGGTACTGGTACCCCCTGTATATAGCCTCCACATTGACTCGGTACTGGTACCCCCTGTATATAGCCTCCACATTGACTCGGTACTGGTACCCCTGTATATAGCCTCCACATTGACTCGGTACTGGTACCCCCTGTATATAGCCTCCACATTGACTCGGTACTGGTACCCCCTGTATATAGCCTCCACATTGACTCGGTACTGGTACCCCCTGTATATAGCCTCCACATTGACTCGGTACTGGTACCCCTGTATATAGCCTCCACATTGACTCGGTACTGGTACCCCCTGTATATAGCCTCCACATTGACTGGGTACTGGTACCCCCTGTATATAGCCTCCACATTGACTCTGGTACTGGTACCCCTGTATATAGCCTCCACATTGACTCGGTACTGGTACCCCTGTATATAGCCTCCACATTGACTCGGTACTGGTACCCCTGTATATAGCCTCCACATTGACTCGGTACTGGTACCCCCTGTATATAGCCTCCACATTGACTCGGTACTGGTACCCCCTGTATATAGCCTCCACATTGACTCGGTACTGGTACCCCTGTATATAGCCTCCACATTGACTCGGTACTGGTACCCCTGTATATAGCCTCCACATTGACTCGGTACTGGTACCCCCTGTATATAGCCTCCACATTGACTCGGTACTGGTACCCCTGTATATAGCCTCCACATTGACTCGGTACTGGTACCCCCTGTATATAGCCTCCACATTGACTCGGTACTGGTACCCCTGTATATAGCCTCCACATTGACTCGGTACTGGTACCCCTGTATATAGCCTCCACATTGACTCGGTACTGGTACCCCTGTATATAGCCTCCACATTGACTCGGTACTGGTACCCCTGTATATAGCCTCCACATTGACTCGGTACTGGTACCCCTGTATATAGCCTCCACATTGACTCGGTACTGGTACCCCTGTATATAGCCTCCACATTGACTCGGTACTGGTACCCCCTGTATATAGCCTCCACATTGACTCGGGTACTGGTACCCCTGTATATAGCCTCCACATTGACTCGGTACTGGTACCCCTGTATATAGCCTCCACATTGACTGGGTACTGGTACCCCCTGTATATAGCCTCCACATTGACTCGGTACTGGTACTCTCTGTATATAGCCTCCACATTGACTCGGTACTGGTACCCCTGTATATAGCCTCCACATTGACTCTGTACTAGGTACCCCTGTATATAGCCTCCACATTGACTCGGTACTGGTACCCCTGTATATAGCCTCCACATTGACTCGGTACTGGTACCCCTGTATATAGCCTCCACATTGACTCTGGTACTGGTACCCCTGTATATAGCCTCCACATTGACTCGGTACTGGTACCCCTGTATATAGCCTCCACATTGACTCGGTACTGGTACCCCTGTATATAGCCTCCACATTGACTCGGTACTGGTACTCCTGTATATAGCCTCCACATTGACTGGGTACTGGTACCCCTGTATATAGCCTCCACATTGACTCTGGTACTGGTACCCCCTGTATATAGCCTCCACATTGACTCGGTACTGGTACCCCTGTATATAGCCTCACATTGACTCGGTACTGGTACTCCCTGTATATAGCCTCCACATTGACTCTGTACTGGTACCCCTGTATATAGCCTCCACATTGACTCGGTACTGGTACCCCTGTATATAGCCTCCACATTGACTCTGTACTGGTACCCCTGTATATAGCCTCCACATTGACTCGGTACTGGTACTCCCTGTATATAGCCTCCACATTGACTCGGTACCGGTACCCCTGTATATAGCCTCCACATTGACTCGGTACTGGTACCCCTGTATATAGCCTCCACATTGACGGGTACTGGTACCCCTGTATATAGCCTCCACATTGACTCGCACCGGTACCCCTGTATATAGCCTCCACATTGACTCGGTACTGGTACCCCTGTATATAGCCTCCACATTGACTCGGTACTGGTACCCCTGTATATAGCTCTCCACATTGACGGTATTTGGTACCCTGTATATAGCTTCATTGACTCGGTACTGGTACCCTGTATATAGCTTCCACATTGACTCCGGTACTGGTACCCCTGTATATAGCCTCCACATTGACTGGGTACTGGTACTTCTGTATATAACCTCCACATTGACTCGGTACTGGTACCCTGTATAGCCTCCACATTGACTCGTACTGGGTATATAGTTTCATATTGATTGGCATTGGTACTTTCGTATATAACTCTCCACATTGACTCGGTACTGGTACCCCTGTATATAGCCTCCACATTGACTCTGTACTGGTACCCCTGTATATAGCCTCCACATTGACCCGGTACTGGCACTCCCTGTATATAGCCTCCACATTGACTCGGCACCGGTACCCCCTGTATATAGCCTCCACATTGACTCTCGCACCGGTACCCCTGTATATAGCCTCCACATTGACTCGGTACTGGTACCCCTGTATATAGCCTCCACATTGACTCGGTACTGGTCCCTGTATATAGCCTCCACATTGACTCGGTACTGGTACCCCCTGTATATAACCTCCACATTGACTGGGTACTGGTACC
>NW_027031691.1:0-3782 GCF_034236695.1 Oncorhynchus nerka
AGGACCTGTCCCATCAGACAGTAATGAATATTATATTACAGAACCTGTTCCTTCAGACAGTAATGAATATTATATTACAGGACCTGTCCCTTCAGACAGTAATGAATATTATATTACAGGACCTGTCCCTTCAGACAGTAATGAATATTATATTACAGGACCTGTCCCTTCAGACAGTAATGAATATTATATTACAGGACCGTCCCATCAGACAGTAATGGATAATATATTACAGGACCTGTCCCTTCAGACAGTACTTAATATTATATTACAGGACCTGTCCCTTCAGGACAGGAATGAATATTACAGGACCTGTCCCATCAGAAAGTAATGAATATTATATTACAGGACCTGTCCCATCAGACAGTAATGAATATTATATTACAGAACCTGTCCCTTCAGACAGTAATGGATATTATATTACAGGACCTGTCCCTTCAGACAGTAATGAATATTATATTACAGGACCTGTCCCTTCAGACAGTAATGCATATATATTACAGGACCTGTCCCCAGACAGTAATGAATATTATATTACAGACAGACAGAATGAATATTACAGGACCTGTCCCTTCAGATAGTAATGAAGCCATAGACAGGACTTGTCCCTTCAGATAGTAATGAATATTACATGACCTGTCCTTCAGACAGTAATGAATATTATATTACAGGACCTGTCCCTTCAGACAGTAATGAATATTATATTACAGGACCTGTCCCATCAGAAAGTAGTGAATATTATATTACAGAACCTGTCCCTTCAGACAGTAATAGATATTATATTCAGACAGAACCTGTCCCTTCAGACAGTAATGAATATTACATTACAGGACCTGTCCCTTCAGACAGGACCTGTCCCATCAGACAGTAATGAATATTATATTACAGGACCTGTCCCATCAGACATGAATGAATATTATATTACAGAACCTGTCCCTTCAGACAGTAATGAATATTATATTACAGGACCTGTCCCTTCAGACAGTAATGAATATTATATTACAGGACCTGTCCCATCAGACAGTAATGAATATTACAGGACCTGTCCCTTCAGACAGTAATGAATATTACAGGACCTGTCCCTTCAGACAGTAATGAATATTACAGGACCTGTCCCTTCAGACAGTAATGAATAATACAGGACCTGTCCCATCAGACAGTAATGAATATTATATTACAGTACCTGTCCTTCAGACAGTAATGAATATTATATTACAGGACCTGTCCCTTCAGACAGTAATGAATATTATATTACAGGACCTGTCCCTTCAGACAGTAATGAATATTATATTACAGGACCTGTCCCTTCAGACAGTAATGATATTATATTACAGGACCTGTCCCTTCAGACAGTAATGGATATTATATTACAGGACCTGTCCCTTCAGACAGTAATGAATATTGTATTACAGGACCTGTCCCTTCAGACAGGAATGATATTACAGGACCTGTCCCATCAGAAAGTAATGAATATTATATTACAGGACCTGTCCCATCAGACAGTAATGAATATTATATTACAGGACCTGTCCCTTCAGACAGTAATGGATATTATATTACAGGACCTGTCCCTTCAGACAGTAATGAATATTATATTACAGGACCTGTCCTTCAGACAGTAATGCATATTATATTACAGGACCTTGTCCTTCAGACAGTAATGAATATTATATTACAGGACCTGTCCCTTCAGACAGTAATGAATATTACAGGACCTGTCCCTTCAGAGAGTAATGAATATTACAGGACCTTTCCCTTCAGAGAGTAATGAATATTACATGACCTGTCCCTTCAGACAGTAATGAATATTATATTACAGACCTGTCCCTTCAGACAGTAAATGAATATTATATTACAGGACCTGTCCCTTCAGACAGTAATGAATATTATATTACAGAACCTGTCCCTTCAGACAGTAATAGATATTATATTACAGGACCTGTCTCTTCAGACAGTAATGAATATTACAGGACCTGTCCCTTTCAGACAGTAATGAATATTACATTACAGGACCTGTCCTTCAGACAGTAATGAATATTATATTACAGGACCTGTCCTATCAGACAGTAATGAATATTATATTACAGGACCTGTCCCATCAGACATGAATGAATATTATATTACAGAACCTGAATATTATATTACCCTGTCCCTTCAGACAGTAATGAATATTATATTACAGTACGAATATTACAGGACCTGTCCCTTCAGACAGTAATGTCCCTTTCAGACAGTAATGAATATTACCTGTCCCTTCAGACAGTAATGAATAATACAGGAGTCCTTCAGACAGTAATGAATATTACAGGATCTGTCCTTCAGACCAGTATCAGACAGTACAGTAATGAATATTACAGGACCTGTCCCTTCAGACAGTAATGGAATATTCAGACCTGTCCCTTCAGTAATGAATATTACAGGACCTGTCCCTTCAGACAGTAATGAATATTACAGACCTGTCCTTCAGACAGTAATGAATATTACAGGACCTGTCCTTCAGACAGTAATGAATATTACAGGACCTGTCCCTTCAGACAGTAATGAATAATTATTCAGACAGTAATGAACATTACAGGACCTGTCCTTCAGACAGTAATGAATATTATATTACAGGACCTGTCCCTTCAGACAGTAATGAATATTCAGACAGTAATGGAACCTGTCCCTTCAGACAGTAATGAATTATTACAGTAATGAATATTACCTGTCCCTTCAGACACTAAGACAGTAACAGTAATGAATATTATATTACAGGACCTGTCCCTTCAGACAGTAATGAATATTACAGGACCTGTCCCTTCAGACAGTAATGAATATTACAGGACCTGTCCCTTCAGACAGTAATGAATATTGTATTACAGGACCTGTCCTTCAGACAGTAATAAATATTACAGGACCTGTCCTTCAGACAGTAATGAATATTGACCTGTCCCTTCAGACAGTAATGAATATTACAGGACCTGTCCCTTCAGACAGTAATGAATATTGTATTACAGGACCTGTCCCTTCAGACAGTAATGAATATTACAGGACCTGTCCCTTCAGACAGTAATGAATATTATATTACAGGACCTGTCCCTTCAGACAGTAATGAATATTACAGTACCTGTCCCTTCAGACAGTAATGAATATTATATTACAGAACCTGTCCCTTCAGACAGTAATGAATATTATATTACAGGACCTGTCCCATCAGACAGTAATGAATATTACAGGACCTGTCCCATCAGACACTAATGAATATTACAGGACCTGTCCCTTCAGACAGTAATGAATATTACAGAACCTGTCCCTTCAGACAGTAATGAATATTATATTACAGGACCTGTCCCTTCAGACAGTAATGAATATTATATTACAGGACCTGTCCCATCAGACAGTAATGAATATTATATTACAGGACCTGTCCCATCAGACATTAATGAATATTATATTACAGAACCTGTCCCTTCAGACAGTAATGAATATTATATTACAGGACCTGTCCCATCAGAAAGTAGTGAATATTATATTACAGGACCTGTCCCATCAGACATTAATGAATATTATATTACAGAACCTGTCCCTTCAGACAGTAATGAATATTATATTACAGGACCTGTCCCATCAGACAGTAATGAATATTATATTCCAGGACCTGTCCCATCAGACATTAATGAATATTATATTACAGAACCTGTCCCTTCAGACAGTAATGAATATTATATTACAGGACCTGTCCCATCAGACAGTAATGAATATTATATTACAGGACCTGTCCCATCAGACAGTAATGAATATTA
>NW_027031692.1:0-3783 GCF_034236695.1 Oncorhynchus nerka
TATAAGCCTCCACATTGATCTGTACCAGTGCCCTGTATATAGCTATCCACATTGAGCTCTGTGCCAGTAGCCCCTGTATATAGCCTCCACAGTGACTCTGTGCCGTAACACCCTGTATATAGCCTCCACATTGACTCTGTGCCGGAACACCCTGTATATAGTCTCCATATTGACTCTGTGCCGGTACCCCCTGTATATAGTCTCCACATTGACTCTGTGCCGGTACCCCTGTATATAGCCTCCACATTGACTCTGTACCAGTACCCCTGTATATAGCCTCCACATTGACTCTGTGCCGGTACCCCGTGTATATAGCCTCATTACTAACCTGTACCCTGCACATTGACTCTGTACCGGTACCCCGTGTATATAGCCTCATTACTAACCTGTACCCTGCACATTGACTCTGTACCGGTACCCCGTGTATATAGCCTCATTACTAACCTGTACCCTGCACATTGACTCTGTACCGGTACCCCGTGTATATAGCCTCATTACTAACCTGTACCCTGCACATTGACTCTGTACCGGTACCCCGTGTATATAGCCTCATTACTAACCTGTACCCTGCACATTGACTCTGTACCGGTACCCCGTGTATATAGCCTCATTACTAACCTGTACCCTGCACATTGACTCTGTACCGGTACCCCGTGTATATAGCCTCATTACTAACCTGTACCCTGCACATTGACTCTGTACCGGTACCCCGTGTATATAGCCTCATTACTAACCTGTACCCTGCACATTGACTCTGTACCGGTACCCCGTGTATATAGCCTCATTACTAACCTGTACCCTGCACATTGACTCTGTACCGGTACCCCGTGTATATAGCCTCATTACTAACCTGTACCCTGCACATTGACTCTGTACCGGTACCCCGTGTATATAGCCTCATTACTAACCTGTACCCTGCACATTGACTCTGTACCGGTACCCCGTGTATATAGCCTCATTACTAACCTGTACCCTGCACATTGACTCTGTACCGGTACCCCGTGTATATAGCCTCATTACTAACCTGTACCCTGCACATTGACTCTGTACCGGTACCCCGTGTATATAGCCTCATTACTAACCTGTACCCTGCACATTGACTCTGTACCGGTACCCGTGTATATAGCCTCATTACTAACCTGTACCCTGCACATTGACTCTGTACCGGTACCCCGTGTATATAGCCTCATTACTAACCTGTACCCTGCACATTGACTCTGTACCGGTGCACCCGTGTATATAGCCTCATTACTAACCTGTACCCTGCACATTGACTCTGTACCGGTACCCCGTGTATATAGCCTCATTACTAACCTGTACCCTGCACATTGACTCTGTACCGGTACCCCGTGTATATAGCCTCATTACTAACCTGTACCCTGCACATTGACTCTGTACCGGTACCCCGTGTATATAGCCTCATTACTAACCTGTACCCTGCACATTGACTCTGTACCGGTACCCCGTGTATATAGCCTCATTACTAACCTGTACCCTGCACATTGACTCTGTACCGGTACCCCGTGTATATAGCCTCATTACTAACCTGTACCCTGCACATTGACTCTGTACCGGTACCCCGTGTATATAGCCTCATTACTAACCTGTACCCTGCACATTGACTCTGTACCGGTACCCCGTGTATATAGCCTCATTACTAACCTGTACCCTGCACATTGACTCTGTACCGGTACCCCGTGTATATAGCCTCATTACTAACCTGTACCCTGCACATTGACTCTGTACCGGTACCCCGTGTATATAGCCTCATTACTAACCTGTACCCTGCACATTGAATCTGTACCGGTACCCCGTGTATATAGCCTCATTACTAACCTGTACCCTGCACATTGAATCTGTACCGGTACCCCGTGTATATAGCCTCATTACTAACCTGTACCCTGCACATTGACTCTGTACCGGTACCCCGTGTATATAGCCTCATTACTAACCTGTACCCTGCACATTGACTCTGTACCGGTACCCCGTGTATATAGCCTCATTACTAACCTGTACCCTGCACATTGACTCTGTACCGGTACCCCGTGTATATAGCCTCATTACTAACCTGTACCCTGCACATTGACTCTGTACCGGTACCCCGTGTATATAGCCTCATTACTAACCTGTACCCTGCACATTGACTCTGTACCGGTACCCCGTGTATATAGCCTCATTACTAACCTGTACCCTGCACATTGACTCTGTACCGGTACCCCGTGTATATAGCCTCATTACTAACCTGTACCCTGCACATTGACTCTGTACCGGTACCCCGTGTATATAGCCTCATTACTAACCTGTACCCTGCACATTGACTCTGTACCGGTACCCCGTGTATATAGCCTCATTACTAACCTGTACCCTGCACATTGAATCTGTACCGGTACCCGTGTATATAGCCTCATTACTAACCTGTACCCTGCACATTGACTCTGTACCGGTACCCCGTGTATATAGCCTCATTACTAACCTGTACCCTGCACATTGACTCTGTACCGGTACCCGTGTATATAGCCTCATTACTAACCTGTACCCTGCACATTGACTCTGTACCGGTACCCCGTGTATATAGCCTCATTACTAACCTGTACCCTGCACATTGAATCTGTACCGGTACCCCGTGTATATAGCCTCATTACTAACCTGTACCCTGCACATTGACTCTGTACCGGTACCCACTGTATATAGCCTCACAGTGACTCTGTACCGTACACCCTGTATATAGCCTCATTGACTCTGTACCGGTACACCCGTGTATATAGTCTCCATTACTGACTCTGTACCGGTACCCCCTGTATATAGTCTCCACATTGACTCTGTACCGGTACCCCGTGTATATAGCCTCCACATTGACTCTGTACCAGTACCCCCTGTATATAGCCTCCACATTGACTCTGTACCGGTACCCCGTGTATATAGCCTCATTACTAACCTGTACCCTGCACATTGACTCTGTACCGGTACCCCGTGTATATAGCCTCATTACTAACCTGTACCCTGCACATTGACTCTGTACCGGTACCCCGTGCTCATTATAGCCTCCACATTGACTCTGTACCGGTACCCCTGTATATACGCCTGCACATTGACTCTGTACCAGTACCCCTGTATATAGCCTCCACAGTGACTCTGTACCGTAACACCCTGTATATAGCCTGCACATTGACTCTGTACCGGTACCCCTGTATATAGTCTCCATACTGACTCTGTGCCGGTACCCCCTGTATATAGTCTCCACATTGACTCTGTACCGGTACCCCGTGTATATAGCCTCCACATTGACTCTGTACCTGTACCCCTGTATATAGCCTACATTGACTCTGTACCGGTACCCGTGTATATAGCCTCATTACTAACCTGTACCCTGCACATTGACTCTGTACCGGTACCCCGTGTATATAGCCTCATTACTAACCTGTACCCTGCACATTGACTCTGTACCGGTACCCCGTGTATATAGCCTCATTACTAACCTGTACCCTGCACATTGACTCTGTACCGGTACCCCGTGTATATAGCCTCATTACTAACCTGTACCCTGCACATTGACTCTGTACCGGTACCCCTGTATATAGCCTCATTACTAACCTGTACCCTGCACATTGACTCTGTACCGGTACCCCGTGTATATAGCCTCATTGACTAACCTGTACCCTGCACATTGACTCTGTACCGGTACCCCGTGTATATAGCCTCATTACTAACCTGTACCCTGCACATTGACTCTGTACCGGTACCCCGTGTATATAGCCTCATTACTAACCTGTACCCCGCACATTG
>NW_027031693.1:0-3786 GCF_034236695.1 Oncorhynchus nerka
GATCTGACCATTCATATCTACTAGACCCTGGATCTGACCATCTATATTCACAACTAGACCCTGGATCTGACCATCTATATCTGCTAACTAGACCCTGGATCTGACCATCTATATCTACAACTAGACCCTGGATCTGACCATCTATATCTACTAGACCCTGGATCTGACCATCTATATCTACAACTAGACCCTGATCTGACCATCTATATCTACAACTAGACCCTGGATCTGACCATCTCTATATCTACAACTAGACCCTGGATCTGACCATCTACATCTACTAGACCCTGGATCTGACCATCTATATCTACCTAGACCCTGGATCTGACCATCTATATCTACTAGACCCTGGATCTGACCATCTATATCTACAACTAGACCCTGGATCTGACCATCTATATCTACAACTAGACCCTGGATCTGACCATCTATATCTACAACTAGACCCCTGGATCTGACCATCTATATCTACTAGACCCTGGATCTGACCATCTATATCTCAACTAGACCCTGATCTGACCATCTATATCTACAACTAGACCCTGCATCTGACCATCTATATCTACAACTAGACCCTGGATCTGACCATCTATATCTACTAGACCCTGGATCTGACCATCTATATCTACAACTAGACCCTGGATCTGACCATCTATATCTACTAGACCTGGATCTGACCATCTATATCTACAACTAGACCCTGGATCTGACCATCTATATCTACAACTAGACCCTGGATCTGACCATCTATATCTACAACTAGACCCTGGATCTGACCATCTATATCTACAACTAGACCCTGGATCTGACCATCTATATCTACAACTAGACCCTGGATCTGACCATCTATATCTACAACTAGACCCTGGATCTGACCATCTATATCTAACTAGACCCTGGATCTGACCATCTATATCTACTAGACCCTGGATCTGACCATCTATATCTACTAGACCCTGGATCTGACCATCTATATCTAACTAGACCCTGGATCTGACCATCTATATCTACTAGACCCTGGATCTGACCATCTATATCTAACTAGACCCTGGATCTGACCATCTATATCTACTAGACCCTGGATCTGACCATCTATATCTACTAGACCCTGGATCTGACCATCTATATCTACAACTAGACCCTGGATCTGACCATCTATATCTACAACTAGACCCTGGATCTGACCATCTATATCTACACTAGACCCTGGATCTGACCATCTATATCTACTAGACCCTGGATCTGACCATCTATATCTACCTAGACCCTGGATCTGACCATCTATATCTACTAGACCCTGGATCTGACCATCTATATCTACTAGACCCTGGATCTGACCATCTATATCTACTAGACCCTGGATCTGACCATCTATATCTACTAGACCCTGGATCTGACCATCTATATCTACTAGACCCTGGATCTGACCATCTATATCTACTAGACCCTGGATCTGACCATCTATATCTACTAGACCCTGGATCTGACCATCTATATCTACTAGACCCTGGATCTGACCATCTATATCTACTAGACCCTGGATCTGACCATCTATATCTACTAGACCCTGGATCTGACCATCTATATCTACTAGACCCTGGATCTGACCATCTATATCTACTAGACCCTGGATCTGACCATCTATATCTACTAGACCCTGGATCTGACCATCTATATCTACTAGACCCTGGATCTGACCATCTATATCTACTAGACCCTGGATCTGACCATCTATATCTACTAGACCCTGGATCTGACCATCTATATCTACTAGACCCTGGATCTGACCATCTATATCTACTAGACCCTGGATCTGACCATCTATATCTACATAGACCCTGGATCTGACCATCTATATCTAACTAGACCCTGGATCTGACCATCTATATCTACTAGACCCTGGATCTGACCATCTATATCTACTAGACCCTGGATCTGACCATCTATATCTACTAGACCCTGGATCTGACCATCTATATCTACTAGACCCTGGATCTGACCATCTATATCTACATAGACCCTGGATCTGACCATCTATATCTACTAGACCCTGGATCTGACCATCTATATCTCACTAGACCCTGGATCTGACCATCTATATCTACTAGACCCTGGATCTGACCATCTATATCTACTAGACCCTGGATCTGACCATCTATATCTACAACTAGACCCTGGATCTGACCATCTATATCTAACTAGACCCTGGATCTGACCATCTATATCTACTAGACCCTGGATCTGACCATCTATATCTACTAGACCCTGGATCTGACCATCTATATCTACTAGACCCTGGATCTGACCATCTATATCTACAACTAGACCCTGCATCTGACCATCTATATCTACAACTAGACCCTGGATCTGACCATCTATATCTACTAGACCCTGGATCTGACCATCTATATCTACTAGACCCTGGATCTGACCATCTATATCTACTAGACCCTGGATCTGACCATCTATATCTACTAGACCCTGGATCTGACCATCTATATCTACTAGACCCTGGATCTGACCATCTATATCTACAACTAGACCCTGGATCTGACCATCTATATCTACAACAACTAGACCCTGGATCTGACCATCTATATCTACAACTAGACCCTGGATCTGACCATCTATATCTACTAGACCCTGGATCTGACCATCTATATCTACACTAGACCCTGGATCTGACCATCTATATCTACAACTAGACCCTGGATCTGACCATCTATATCTACCTAGACCCTGGATCTGACCATCTATATCTACTAGACCCTGGATCTGACCATCTATATCTACTAGACCCTGGATCTGACCATCTATATCTACTAGACCCTGGATCTGACCATCTATATCTACTAGACCCTGGATCTGACCATCTATATCTACTAGACCCTGGATCTGACCATCTATATCTACAACTAGACCCTGGATCTGACCATCTATATCTACAACTAGACCCTGGATCTGACCATCTATATCTACAACTAGACCCTGGATCTGACCATCTATATCTACTAGACCCTGGATCTGACCATCTATATCTCACTAGACCCTGGATCTGACCATCTATATCTACTAGACCCTGCGATCTGACCATCTATATCTACTAGACCCTGGATCTGACCATCTATATCTACTAGACCCTGGATCTGACCATCTATATCTACAACTAGACCCTGGATCTGACCATCTATATCTACTAGACCCTGGATCTGACCATCTATATCTACAACTAGACCCTGGATCTGACCATCTATATCTACTAGACCCTGGATCTGACCATCTATATCTACTAGACCCTGGATCTGACCATCTATATCTCTACTAGACCCTGGATCTGACCATCTATATCTACAACTAGACCCT
This sequence comes from Oncorhynchus nerka, assembly GCF_034236695.1. Taxonomy (NCBI): domain Eukaryota; kingdom Metazoa; phylum Chordata; class Actinopteri; order Salmoniformes; family Salmonidae; genus Oncorhynchus; species Oncorhynchus nerka. The sequence continues at coordinate 3,364 of NW_027031693.1, forward strand.
GGATCTGACCATCTATATCTACAACTAGACCCTGGATCTGACCATCTATATCTACTAGACCCTGGATCTGACCATCTATATCTACTAGACCCTGGATCTGACCATCTATATCTACTAGACCCTGGATCTGACCATCTATATCTACTAGACCCTGGATCTGACCATCTATATCTACTAGACCCTGCATCTGACCATCTATATCTACTAGACCCTGGATCTGACCATCTATATCTACAACTAGACCCTGCATCTGACCATCTATATCTACTAGACCCTGGATCTGACCATCTATATCTATTGACCCTGGATCTGACCATCTATATCTACTAGACCCTGGATCTGACCATCTATATCTACTAGACCCTGGATCTGACCATCTATATCTACAACTAGACCCTGGATCTGACCATCTATATCTACTAG
>NW_027031694.1:0-3788 GCF_034236695.1 Oncorhynchus nerka
TCTAACTAATCTACCCCATGTTATTCCATATCACCATCTAACTAATCTACCCCATGTTATTCCATATCACCATCGTAACTAATCTACCCCTATGTTATTCCATATCACCATCTAACTAATCTACCCCATGTTATTCCATATCACCATCTAACTAATCTACCCCATGTTATTCCATATCACCATCTAACTAATCTACCCCATGTTATTCCATATCACCATGTAACTAATCTACCCCATGTTATTCCATATCACCATCTAACTAATCTACCCCATGTTATTCCATATCACCATCTAACTAATCTACCCCATGTTATTCCATATCACCATCTAACTAATCTACCCCATGTTATTCCATATCACCATGTAACTAATCTACCCCATGTTATTCCATATCACCATCTAACTAATCTACCCCATGTTATTCCATATCACCATCTAACTAATCTACCCCATGTTATTCCATATCACCATCTAACTAATCTACCCCATGTTATTCCATATCACCATCTCCTAACTAATCTACCCCATGTTATTCCATATCACCATCTAACTAATCTACCCCATGTTATTCCATATCACCATCTAACTAATCTACCCCATGTTATTCCATATCACCATCTCCTAACTAATCTACCCCATGTTATTCCATATCACCATCTAACTAATCTACCCCATGTTATTCCATATCACCATCTAACTAATCTACCCCATGTTATTCCATATCACCATCTCCTAACTAATCTACCCCATGTTATTCCATATCACCATCTAACTAATCTACCCCATGTTATTCCATATCACCATCTAACTAATCTACCCCATGTTATTCCATATCACCATGTAACTAATCTACCCCATGTTATTCCATATCACCATCTAACTAATCTACCCCATGTTATTCCATATCACCATCTAACTAATCTACCCCATGTTATTCCATATCACCATCTAACTAATCTACCCCATGTTATTCCATATCACCATCTAACTAATCTACCCCATGTTATTCCATATCACCATCTAACTAATCTACCCCATGTTATTCCATATCACCATCTCCTAACTAATCTACCCCATGTTATTCCATATCACCATCTAACTAATCTACCCCATGTTATTCCATATCACTCTTTCAGCAACTAACATTGAACATTTCAAACAAAATCACATATTTACAGATTGATTTTGTGGCCAGCGCTACTAACAAAAAAAAAACATAGTGATGCAATGCTTTTCCTGAATGTGTAAGGCAATTTAAAGATTTACTGTGACTTTGGCAAGGCATTAACATACAATAATCTACTAAATGATTAACTGTGTCGTTCTCGCGTCATTTATATAGAACCATGCACTCTGATGAATCACACAACTGACAAACTGTTAGTACTCAATAGTACAGGGCAGAAACACCCCAACGTTCATCAATGGCTGATTCTGTCAAAGGTGTAAGAAGCATCACAGTGTAAACCCTTCATCGATATTATTATTGATCAGCCCCTCTAAGGTCCAGGGTACTCAAACACTGCTGCAGCCCCCATCCCTGTTCCGATACATGGACACCACGCCATAGGCCCTGGGGAAACACAACATGGGTTATGGGGAGCAAGGCTAAGGGGTGGCGATGAGACTACTTTCTAGACCATATAGATATAGCACAAGAGGTAATACGATTGAGGATTCGATGGGACTAGACATATCCTTACCTCCTGCCCCTGCGTTTGAGTTCATTGGAGCAGGGTGACAACCTGGCGGGCCCCGTGCAGCCCAGAGGGTGACCTAAGGCGATGGCTCCTCCGTTAGGGTTCACCTTCTCCAGGGGATCCCCAGCTCCTCCACGCACACAGCCTGGAAACACACATAGTCAAAACAGTCAAAAGTTTGACAGACCTACGCCATTCAATTTAACTTTACCTCCTCCCTAAGTTTGTTTTATTCACTGCTTTAGCACACCCGCCAACCCTGATGTCCAGCCGCACTGATCCTGGCTTAGAAAGGCCACCAAAATAGCAGAGGTTTCCATCCCCAACAACATTTTCCATCAAGATAGAACTGCCAAAGGGGGAGGAGTTGCACTACTGCAGAGATTACCTGCAAAGTTCTGTCATACATTCCAGGTCCATACCCAAACAGTTTGAACTTCTAATTTAAAAAAACTCAGCTCCCAGCTGTGCCCTGACACCATATATGAATTGATTATCCCTTCAGAGTTCATTCTGTTAGTGACCTAAACTGGGATATGCTTAACACCCCGGATGTCATACAATCTAAGTTTAGATGCCTAATCACTTCACACAAATTATCAAGGAACCCACCAGGTAATAACCCTAAACTGTAAACATTAGAAAATTCATAGATATGATCCCGACCAACTGCCCTCCAAATACACTCCCTGCTGTTTTCAATCAGACCTCAGCATCACTGCTTCATTGCCTGTATCCATCCGCGTCAAACGACCACCCCCAGATCTGTCAACCTAAACACTTCTGCGAGCAGGCCTTTCTAAACGACCTGGCCAGGATATCCTGTAAGGATATTCACCTCATCCTGTCAGTAGACGATGCCTGGTTGTTCTTTAAAAGTAATTTCCTCACCATCTTAAATAAGCATGCCCCTTTCAAAAAATGTAGAACTAAGAATAGTTATAACCCTTGGTTCACTCCAGACCTGACTGCCCTCGACCAGCACAAAAACATACTGTGGCGTACTGCACTAGCATCGAATAGTCTTTTCAGACTAAAGTCAAGAACCAATACACGCAGTCAGTTAGGAAACAGAAATTTGCATCTGAAGCTCAAACTCCAAAAGGTTCGGGGACACTGTAAAGTCCATGGCGAATAAGAGCACCTCCTCCCAGCTGCCCACTGCACTGAGGCTAGGAAACACTGTCACCACCGATAAGTCCACACTAATCGAGAATTTCAATAAGCAGATTTAGATGCACTACTGTTCCACTGGATGTCATAAGGTGAATGCACCAATTTGTAAGTCGCTCTGGATAAGAGCGTCTGCTAAATGACTTAAATGTAAATGTACAGCTGGCCATGCTTTCCTCCTGGCTACCCCAACCCTGGCCAACAGCTCCGCACCCCCCGCAACTACTTGCCCAAGCCTCCCCAGCTTCTCCTTCATCCCAAATCCAGATAGCTGATGTTCTGAAAGAGCTGCAAAATCTGGACCCATACAAGTCAGCTGGGCTAGACAATCTGGACCCTCTCTTTCTAAAATTATCCACCGCCATTGTTGCAACCCTTATTACTACTATTACTTCTCCGCTGTGAAAATCCGGTTTCCGAGCTGGTCCGAGCTGGTCACGGGTGCATCTCAGCCATGCTCAAGGTATCAAATGATATCATAACCGCCATCATTAAAAGACAGTACTGTGCAGCCGTCTTCATTGACTTGGCAAAGGCTTTCGACTCTGTCAATCACTGTATTCTTATTGGCAGACTCAACAGCCTTGGTTTCTCAAATTACTGCTTTACCAACTACTTCAGTGTGTCAAGTCGGAGGGCCTGTTGTCCAGACCTCTGGCAGTCTCTATGGGGGTACCACAGAGTTCAATTCTCGGGCTGACTCTTTTCTCTGTATAAATATAAATATATACAGTGGGGCAAAAAAGTATTTAGTCAGCCACCAATTGTGCAAGTTCTCACACTTAAAAAGATGAGAGAGGCCTGTAATTTTCATCATAGGTACACTTCAACTATGACAGACAAAATGAGAAGAAAAATCCAGAAAATCACATTGTAGGACTTTTAAAGAATTTATTTGCAAATTATGGTGGAAAA
>NW_027031695.1:0-3788 GCF_034236695.1 Oncorhynchus nerka
GTACTTTCTTCTTAGCTAGCTACACAGCCGTCTTTGTATCATAGATAATTGCGTATTATCGTATTTCGCCGTCCTAACGCAGTCTACACTGCCCTGCAGCTAGCCAGCTAGCTAACGTCCACCGTTAGCTAGTCCACCGTCTACCGATTAGCAGCACAACTATTACACTCAACTGAACGACTTGATTAGTGTAGTGTTAGCTAGCTACATAGTTGTCTTTGCTGTCTTCGTACCCAAGATAATTGTGTAGTTTAGAGTGTGTAGTTTTATGTCGTCCTTAACATAGAGACTCTGCTAGCTAGCCAACAGCTAGCCAACGTCTACCGAACAGAACTTCTGCACTCAACAATCTGGTCGCATTTCGCTTCGCTCCACAGGTAGTATCACATTTTTCATTTCATTTCATTACAGTACAACGGCTTGATTTGTTTGATCGTAGCTAGCTACATAGCTAGCTACATAGCCGTCTTTGTATCAAAGATAATTGTGTAGTCTAGAGCGATTTCCTAGGTTAGCTAGCCAGCTATTGTCGTTCTTTTAACGCAACGTAACGTAATCAACACTGCTAGCTAGCCAGCTAGCCCCGAATAGCAGCACAGTAGAAACTATTACACTCAACGGAACGACTTGATTAGTGTAGTGTCAACAACGCAGCCAATGCCAACTAGCCTACTTAGTCAACAACGCAGCCTCTGCCAGCTAGCCTACTTCAGCAGTACTGTATCATTTTAATCATTTTAGTCAATAAGATTCTTGCTACGTAAGCTTAACTCTCTGAACACTCGTGACGTGTAGTCCACTTGTCATTCCAATCTCCTTTGCATTAGCGTAGCCTCTTGTGTAGCCTGTCAACTATGTGTCTGTCTATCCCTGTTCTCTCCTCTCTGCACAGACCATACAAACGCTCCACACCGCGTGGCCGCGGCCACCCTAATCTGGTGGTCCCAGCGCGCACGACCCACGTGGAGTTCCAGGTCTCCGGTAGCCTCTGGAACTGCCGATCTGCGGCCAACAAGGCAGAGTTCATCTCCGCCTATGTCTCCCTCCAGTCCCTCGACTTCTTGGCACTGACGGAAACATGGATCACCACAGACAACACTGCTACTCCTACTGCTCTCTTCGTCTGCCCACGTGTTCTCGCACACCCCGAGAGCTTCTGGTCAGCGGGGTGGTGGCACCGGGATCCTCATCTCTCCCAAGTGGTCATTCTCTCTTTCTCCCTTACCCATCTGTCTATCGCCTCCTTTGAATTCCATGCTGTCACAGTTACCAGCCCTTTCAAGCTTAACATCCTTATCATTTATCGCCCTCCAGGTTCCCTCGAGAGTTCATCAATGAGCTTGATGCCTTGATAAGCTCCTTTCCTGAGGACGGCTCACCTCTCACAGTTCTGGGCGACTTAACCTCCCCACGCCTACCTTTGACTCATTCCTCTCTGCCTCCTTCTTTCCACTCCTCTCCTCTTTTGACCTCACCCTCTCACCTTCCCCCTACTCACAAGGCAGGAAATACGCTCGACCTCATCTTTACTAGATGCTGTTCTTCCACTAACCTCGTTGCAACTCCCCTCCAAGTCTCCGACCACTACCTTGTATCCTTTTCCCTCTCGCTCTCATCCAACACTTCCCACACTGCCCCTACTCGGATGGTATCGCGCCGTCCCAACCTTCGCTCTCTCTCCCCGCTACTCTCTCCTCTTCCATCCTATCATCTCTTCCCTCTGCTCAAACCTTCTCCAACCTATCTCCTGATTCTGCCTCCTCAACCCTCCTCTCCTCCCTTTCTGCATCCTTTGACTCTCTATGTCCCCTATCCTCCAGGCCGGCTCGGTCCTCCCCTCCCGCTCCGTGGCTCGACGACTCATTGCGAGCTCACAGAACAGGGCTCCGGGCAGCCGAGCGGAAATGGAGGAAAACTCGCCTCCCTGCGGACCTGACATCCTTTCACTCCCTCCTCTCTACATTTTCCTCTTCTCTCTCTGCTGCTAAAGCCACTTTCTACCACTCTAAATTCCAAGCATCTGCCTCTAACCCTAGGAAGCTCTTTGCAACCTTCTCCTCCCTCCTGAATCCTCCTCCCTCCCCCCCTCCTCCTCTCTGCAGATGACTTCGTCAACCATTTTGAAAAGAAGGTCGACGACATCCGATCCTCGTTTGCTAAGTCAAACGACACCGCTGGTTCTGCTCACACTGCCCTACCCTGTGCTCTGACCTCTTTCTCCCCCTCTCTCCAGATGAAATCTCGTCTTGTGACGGCCGGCCGCCCAACAACCTGCCCGCTTGACCCTATCCCCTCCTCTCTTCTCCAGACCATTTCCGAGACCTTCTCCCTTACCTCACCTCGCTCATCAACTCATCCCTGACCGCTGGCTACGTCCCTTCCGTCTTCAAGAGAGCGAGAGTTGCACCCCTTCTGAAAAAAACCTACACTCGATCCCTCCGATGTCAACAACTACAGACCAGTATCCCTTCTTTCTTTTCTCTCCAAAACTCTTGAACGTGCCGTCCTTGGCCAGCTCTCCCGCTATCTCTCTCAGAATGACCTTCTTGATCCAAATCAGTCAGGTTTCAAGACTAGTCATTCAACTGAGACTGCTCTTCTCTGTATCACGGAGGCGCTCCGCACTGCTAAAGCTAACTCTCTCCTCTGCTCTCATCCTTCTAGACCTATCGGCTGCCTTCGATACTGTGAACCATCAGATCCTCCTCTCCACCCTCTCCGAGTTGGGCATCTCCGGCGCGGCCCACGCTTGGATTGCGTCCTACCTGACAGGTCGCTCCTACCAGGTGGCGTGGCGAGAATCCGTCTCCACACCACGTGCTCTCACCACTGGTGTCCCCAGGGCTCTGTTCTAGGCCCTCTCCTATTCTCGCTATACACCAAGTCACTTGGCTCTGTCATAACCTCACATGGTCTCTCCTATCATTGCTATGCAGACGACACACAATTAATCTTCTCCTTTCCCCTTCTGATGACCAGGTGGCGAATCGCATCTCTGCATGTCTGGCAGACATATCCGTGTGGATGACGGATCACCACCTCAAGCTGAACCTCGGCAAGACGGAGCTGCTCTTCCTCCCGGGAAGGACTGCCCGCTCCATGATCTCGCCATCACGGTTGACAACTCCATTGTGTCCTCCTCCCAGAGCGCTAAGAACCTTGGCGTGATCCTGGACAACACCCTGTCGTTCTCAACTAACATCAAGGCGGTGGCCCGCTCCTGTAGGTTCATGCTCTACAACATCCGCAGAGTACGACCCTGCTCACACAGGAAGCGGCGCAGGTCCTAATCCAGGCACTTGTCATCTCCCGTCTGGATTACTGCAACTCGCTGTTGGCTGGGCCCCTGCCTGTGCCATTAAACCCTACAACTCATCCAGAACGCCGCAGCCCGCCTGGTGTTCAACCTTCCCAAGTTCTTCTCACGTCACCCCGCTCCTCCGCTCTCTCCACTGGCTTCCAGTTGAAGCTCGCATCCGCTACAAGACCATGGTGCTTGCTCTACGGAGCTGTGAGGGGAACGGCACCTCAGTACCTCCAGGCTCTGATCAGGCCCTACACCCAAACAAGGGCACTGCGTTCATCCACCTCTGGCCTGCTCGCCTCCCTACCACTGAGGAAGTACAGTTCCCGCTCAGCCCAGTCAAAACTGTTCGCTGCTCTGGCCCCCAATGGTGGAACAAACTCCCTCACGACGCCAGGACAGCGGAGTCAATCACCACCTTCCGGAGACACCTGAAACCCCACTCGGCTCATGCTAAATGACTTAAATAGCAATGTAAATGTAT
>NW_027031696.1:0-3791 GCF_034236695.1 Oncorhynchus nerka
ATACCAGTATGGATAGACTCTATAACCATTACATTATCCACTGTCTTTATACCAGTATGGATAGACTCTATAACCATTACATTATCCACTGTCTTTACACCAGTATGGATAGACTCTATACCCATTACATTAACCACTGTCTTTATACCAGTATGGATAGACTCTATAACCATTACATTACCCACTGTCTTTACACCAGTATGGATAGACTCTATAGACATGACATTATCCACTGTCTTTATACCAGTATGGATAGACTCTATAACCATTACATTATCCACTGTCTTTACACCAGTATGGATAGACTCTATAACCATTACATTATCCACTGTCTTTATACCAGTATGGATAGACTCTATAACCATTACATTATCCACTGTCTTTATACCAGTATGGATAGACTCTATAGACCATTACATTACCCACTGTCTTTATACCAGTATGGATAGACTCTATAGACCATTACATTATCCACTGTCTTTATACCAGTATGGATAGACTCTATAACCATTACCCACTGTCTTTTATACCAGTATGGATAGACTCTAACCATTACATTATCCTGTCTTTATACCAGTATGGATAGACTCTATAACCATTACATTATCCACTGTCTTTACACCCAGTATGGATAGACTATATAACCATTACATTATCCACTGTCTTTATACCAGTACTGGATGACTCTAACCATTACCCACTGTCTTTATACCAGTGGATAGACTCTATAACCATTACATTATCCAGTATGGATAGACTCTATGGAAGCTCATTACATTACCCCTGTCTTTATACCAGTATGGATAGACTATATAACCATTACATTTACCAATGTCTTTATGCCAGTATGGATGGACTCTATAACCATTACATTACCCACTGTCTTTACACCAGTATGGATAGACTCTATAACATTACATTATCCACTGTCTTTATACCAGTATGGATAGACTCTACTAACCATTACATTCCTCCATGTCTTTATACCAGTATGGATAGACTCTAACCATTACATTCCACTGTCTTTTACCAGTATGGATAGACTCTATAGACATTCACATTATCCACTGTCTTTATACCGGTATGGATAGACTCTATAACCATTCATTTATCCACTGTCTTTTTCTACCAATATGGATAGACTCTATAACCATTACATTATCACTGTCTTTATACCAGTGTGGATAGACTCTATAACCATTACATTATCCCCTGTCTTTATACCAGTATAGATGGACTCTATAAAGCCATTACATTAACCCCTGTCTTTACACCAGTATGGATAGACTCTATAACCATTACATTACCCACTGTCTTTATACCAGTATAGACTCTATAACCATTACATTACCACTGTCATTCTATGGACGCTGATCATTCTGCATTATCCACTGTCTTTACACCAGTATGGATAGACTCTATAACCATTACGTATCCACTGTCTTTACACCAGTATGGATAGACTCTATAACCATTACATTATCCACTGTCTTTATACCAGTATGGATAGACACTATAACCATTATTATCCACTGTCTTTATACTGGTATGGATGGACTCTATAACCATTACCTTATCACTGTCTTTACACAAAAGTGAATAGACTCTGTAAGACATTACATTATCCACTGTCTTTTTATACCAGTATAGATGAACTCCGCGAACATGACATTATCCACTGTCTTTATACCAGTATGGTGGGCTCTATAAGACGTGACATTATCCACTGGCGCGTGTTTTATGCCAGTATGGATGAATACCATAGACATGGGCGGTATCCACTGTCTTTACCAGTATGGATAGACTCTCTAACCATTACCCGCTGTCTTTACGCCAGTGGTGAACTCTATAGACGCAGGCACATCATCCACTGTCTTTATACCAGTATGGATAGACTCTATAACCATTACATTATCCACTGTCTTTATACCAGTATGGATAGACTCTATAACCATTACATTATCCACTGTCTTTATACCAGTATGGATAGACTCTATAACCATTACATTATCCACTGTCTTTATACCAGTATGGATAGACTCTATAGACATTACATTATCCACTGTCTTTATACCAGTATGGATAGACTCTATAACCATTACATTATCCACTGTCTTTATACCAGTATGGATAGACTCTATAACCATTACATTATCCACTGTCTTTACACCAGTATGGATAGACTCTATAACCATTACATTATCCACTGTCTTTATACCAGTATGGATAGACTCTATAGACATTACATTATCCACTGTCTTTATACCAGTATGGATAGACTCTATAACCATTACATTATCCACTGTCTTTATACCAGTATGGATAGACTCTATAGACATTACATTATCCACTGTCTTTATACCAGTATGGATAGACTCTATAACCATTACATTATCCACTGTCTTTATACCAGTATGGATAGACTCTATAACCATTACATTATCCACTGTCTTTATACCAGTATGGATAGACTCTATAGCCATTACATTATCCACTGTCTTTATACCAGTATGGATAGACTCTATAACCATTACATTATCCACTGTCTTTATACCAGTATGGATAGACTCTATAGACCATTACATTATCCACTGTCTTTATACCAGTATGGATAGACTCTATAACCATTACATTATCCACTGTCTTTATACCAGTATGGATAGACTCTATAACCATTACATTATCCACTGTCTTTATACCAGTATGGATAGACTCTATAACCATTACATTATCCACTGTCTTTATACCAGTATGGATAGACTCTATAACCATTACATTATCCACTGTCTTTATACCAGTATGGATAGACTCTATAACCATTACATTATCCACTGTCTTTATACCAGTATGGATAGACTCTATAACCATTACATTATCCACTGTCTTTATACCAGTATGGATAGACTCTATAACCATTACATTATCCACTGTCTTTATACCAGTATGGATAGACTCTATAACCATTACATTATCCACTGTCTTTATACCAGTATGGATAGACTCTATAACCATTACATACCACTGTCTTTATACCAGTATGGATAGACTCTATAACCATTACATTATCCTCTGTCTTTACACCAGTATGGATAGACTCTATAACCATTACCCACTGTCTTTATACCAGTATGGATAGACTCTATAACCATTACATTATCCACTGTCTTTATACCAGTATGGATAGACTCTATAACCATTACATTATCCACTGTCTTTATACCAGTATGGATAGACTCTATAACCATTACATTATCCACTGTCTTTATACCAGTATGGATAGACTCTATAACCATTACATTATCCACTGTCTTTATACCAGTATGGATAGACTCTATAACCATTACATTATCCACTGTCTTTATACCAGTATGGATAGACTCTATAACCATTACATTATCCACTGTCTTTACACCAGTATGGATAGACTCTATAACCATTACATTATCCACTGTCTTTATACCAGTATGGATAGACTCTATAACCATTACATTACCCACTGTCTTTATACCAGTATGGATAGACTCTATAACCATTACATTATCCACTGTCTTTATACCAGTATGGATAGACTCTATAACCATTACATTATCCACTGTCTTTATACCAGTATGGATAGACTCTATAGACATTACATTATCCACTGTCTTTATACCAGTATGGATAGACTCTATAGACATTACATTATCCACTGTCTTTATACCAGTATGGATAGACTCTATAACCATTACATTATCCACTGTCTTTACACCAGTATGGATAGACTCTATAACCATTACATTATCCACTGTCTT
>NW_027031697.1:0-3792 GCF_034236695.1 Oncorhynchus nerka
GATCAGGATCTATTATGAGACCCGCAGGGACCAGGACCAGGATCTATTATGAGACCCGCAGGACCAGGACCAGGATCTATTATGAGACCCGCAGGACCAGGACCAGGATCTATTAAGAGACCCACAGGATCAGGACGAGGATCTATTATGAGACCCACAGGATCAGGACGAGGATCTATTATGAGACCCACAGGACCAGGATCTATTATGAGACCCGCAGGACCAGGATCTATTATGAGACCCACAGGACCAGGACCAGGATCTATTATGAGACCCACAGGACCAGGATCTATTATGAGACCCGCAGGACCAGAATCATGATCTATTATGAGACCCGCAGGACCAGGATCTATTATGAGAACCACAGGACCAGGATCTATTATGAGACCCACAGGACCGGGATATATTATGAGACCCACAGGACTAGGATCTATTATGAGACCCGCAGGACCAAGAATCAGGATCTATTATGAGATCCGCAGGACCAGGATCTATTATGAGAACCACAGGACTAGGATCTTATTGGTGAGACCCACATGACCAGATCTATTATGAGACCTGCAGAACTGGTGGGATCAGGGCCCCATACAGAGGGTTCCACAGGACCAGGACCAGATCTACAGAGACCCACAGGACCAGTATCTATTTTGTAACTTAGAACTATAGGGATCAGGATCTATTATGAGACCTACAGACCAGGATCTTTATGAGACCCACAGGATCAGGACCAGATCATTATGAGACCCACAGGATCAGGATTCATTATGAGACCCAGCAGGGACCAGGATCTATTATGAGACCCAGCTATGACCAGGGACCAGGATTCACATGAGACCCACAGACCAGGATCTACAGAGAACCACAGACCAGATCTATTATGAGACCCACAGACCAGGATATATTATGAGACCCACAGGACTAGGGATCTATTATGAGACCCACAGGACCAGGATCAGGATATATTATGAGACCCCACAGACCAGGATCTATTATGAGACCCACAGGACGGATCTATTATGAGACCCACAGGACCAGGATCTATTATGAGACCCGCAGAACCAGGATCAGGATCTATTATGAGACCCCAGGACCAGGACCAGGATCTTTATGAGACCCACAGGACCAGTATCTATTTTGAGACCGCAGAACCAGGATCAGGATCTATTATGAGACCCACAGGACCAGGATCTTTTATGAGACCCACAGGATCAGGACCCTATTATGAGGACCAGGATCAGGATCTATTATGAGGACCAGGACCAGGGATCGTGAGGACCAGGATCTATTATGAGACCCACAGGACCAGGATCTATTATGAGACCCGCAGGACCAGGATCTATTATGAGACCTGCAGGACCAGGATCTATTATGAGACCGCAGGACCAGGTATATATTATGAGACCCCTTGGACCAGGACCAGGATCTATTATGAGACCCGCAGGGACCAGGATCTATGATGAGACCCACAGGACCAGGATCTGAGACCTGCAGGACCAGGATCTATTATGAGACCTGCAGGACCAGGATCTATTATGAGACCCACAGGACCAGGACCTATGAGACCTGCAGGACCAGGATCTATTATGAGAACAGGACCCAGGACCAGGATCTATTATGAGACCCACAGGACCAGGATCTATTATGAGACCCACAGGACCAGGATCAGGATCTATTATGAGACCCACAGGACCAGGACCAGGATCTATTATGAGACCCCCAGGACCAGGATCTATTATGAGACCTGCAGGACCAGGATCTATTATGAGACCCACAGGACCAGGACCAGGATCTATTATGAGACCCACAGGACCAGAATCAGGATCTATTATGAGACCCACAGGACCAGGATCTATTATGAGAACCACAGGACCAGGATCTATTATGAGACCCACCCAGGATATATTATGAGACCCACAGGACCAGGATCTATTATGAGACCCACAGGACCAGGATCAGGATCTATTATGAGACCCACAGGACCAGGATCTATTATGAGACCCACAGGACGGATCTATTATGAGACCCACAGGACCAGGATCTATTATGAGACCCGCAGACCAGGATCAGGATCTATTATGAGACCCACAGGACCAGGACCAGGATCTTTTATGAGACCCACAGGACCAGGATCTATTTTGAGACCCGCAGAACCAGGATCAGGATCTATTATGAGACCCACAGGACCAGGATCTTTATGAGACCCATAGGACCAGGACCAGGATCTATTATGAGACCCGCAGGACCAGGATCAGGATCTATTATGAGACCCACAGGACCAGGATCTATTATGAGACCCCACCAGGATCAGAGACCAGGACCAGGATCTATTATGAGACCCATAGGACCAGGATCTATTATGAGGAGGACCAGGATCTATTATGAGACCCAGGATCTATTATGAGACCAGGACCAGGATCTATTATGAGATGCAGGGACCAGGATCTATTATGAGACCCACAGGACCAGGATCTATTATGAGACCCACAGGACCAGGATCTATTATGAGACCTGCAGGACCAGGATCTATTATGAGACCCACAGGACCAGGATCTATTATAGAGACCCACAGGACCAGGACCAGGATCTATTATGAGACCTGCAGGACCAGGATCTATTTTGAGACCCACAGGACCAGGAATCGAGGACCAGGATCTATTATGAGACCCACAGGACCAGGATCTATTTTGAGACGCGCAGGACCAGGACCAGGATCTATTATGAGACCCACAGGACCAGGATATATTATGAGACCCACAGGACTAGGATCTATTATGAGACCCACAGGACCAGGATCAGGATATATTATGAGACCCACAGGACCAGGATCTATTATGAGACCCACAGGACGGATCTATTATGAGAGACCAGGAGCTATTATGAGACCCGCAGAACCAGGATCAGGATCTATTATGAGACCCACAGGACCAGGACCAGGATCTATTATGAGACCCACAGGACCAGTATCTATTTTGAGACCCGCAGAACCAGGATCAGGATCTATTATGAGACCCACAGGACCAGGATCTTTTATGAGACCCACAGGATCAGGACCAGGATCTATTATGATACCCGACCAGGATCAGGATCTATTATGAGACCCACAGGACCAGGATCTATTATGAGACCTGCGTGAATCTTCACAGGATCTATTATGAGACCCGCAGGACCAGGATCTATTATGAGACCTGCAGGACCAGGATCTATTATGAGACCCGCAGGACCAGGATATATTATGAGACCCGCAGGACCAGGATCTATTATGAGACCCGCAGGACCAGGACCAGGATCTATTATGAGATCCACAGGACCAGGACCAGGATCAATTATGAGACCCGCAGGACCTGGATCTATTATGAGACCCACAGGACCAGGATATATTATGAGACCCACAGGACCAGGATCTATTATGAGACCCACAGGACCAGGATCTATTTTGAGACGCGCAGGACCAGGACCAGGATCTATTATGAGACCCACAGGACCAGGATCAGGATCTATTATGAGACCCGCAGGACCAGGATCTATTATGAGACCCGCAGGACCAGGATCTATTATGAGACCCGCAGGACCAGGACCAGGATCTATTATGAGACCCACAGGACCAGGATGCATATTATGAGACCCGCAGGACCAGGATCTATTATGAGACCCACAGGACCAGGATCTATTGCGAGACCCACAGGACCAGGACCAGGATCTATTATGAGACCCACAGGACCAGATCAGGATCTATTATGAGACCCGCAGGACCAGGACCAGGATCTATTACTGATGACCCACAGGACCAGGATC
>NW_027031698.1:0-3792 GCF_034236695.1 Oncorhynchus nerka
CTCAGTAGAGACCTGTAGACAATCCTCTATCAACTCATGCCCTCAGTGAGAGACCTGTAGACAATCCTCTATCAACCTGCCCTCAGTAGAGACCTGTAGACAATCCTCTATCAACCTGCCCTCAGTAGAGACCTGTAGACAATCCTCTATCCAACCTGCCCTCAGTAGAGACCTGTAGACAATCCTCTATCAACCTGCCCTCAGTAGAGACCTGTAGACAATCCTCTATCAACCTGCCCTCAGTAGAGACCTGTAGACAATCCTCTATCAACCTGCCCTCACCAGAGACCTGTAGACAATCCTCTATCAACCTGCCCTCAGTAGAGACCTGTAGACAATCCTCTATCAACCTGCCCTCAGTAGAGACCTGTAGACAATCCTCTATCAACCTGCCCTCAGTAGAGACCTGTAGACAATCCTCTATCAACCTGCCCTCAGCAGAGACCTGTAGACAATCCTCTATCAACCTGCCCTCAGTAGAGACCTGTAGACAATCCTCTATCAACCTGCCCTCAGTAGAGACCTGTAGACAATCCTCTATCAACCTGCCCTCACCAGAGACCTGTAGACAATCCTCTATCAACCTGCCCTCAGTAGAGACCTGTAGACAATCCTCTATCAACCTGCCCTCAGTAGAGACCTGTAGACAATCCTCTATCACCCTGCCCTCAGTAGAGACCTGTAGACAATCCTCTATCAACCTGCCCTCAGTAGAGACCTGTAGACAATCCTCTATCAACCTGCCCTCAGTAGAGACCTGTAGACAATCCTCTATCAACCTGCCCTCAGTAGAGACCTGTAGACAATCCTCTATCAACCTGCCCTCAGCAGAGACCTGTAGACAATCCTCTATCAACCTGCCCTCAGTAGAGACCTGTAGACAATCCTCTATCACCCTGCCCTCAGTAGAGACCTGTAGACAATCCTCTATCAACCTGCCCTCAGTAGAGACCTGTAGACAATCCTCTATCAACCTGCCCTCAGTAGAGACCTGTAGACAATCCTCTATCAACCTGCCCTCAGTAGAGACCTGTAGACAATCCTCTATCAACCTAGCCCTCACCAGAGACCTGTAGACAATCCTCTATCAACCTGCCCTCAGTAGAGACCTGTAGACAATCCTCTATCAACCTGCCCTCAGTAGAGACCTGTAGACAATCCTCTATCAACCTGCCCTCAGTAGAGACCTGTAGACAATCCTCTATCAACCTGCCCTCAGTAGAGACCTGTAGACAATCCTCTATCACCCTGCCCTCACCAGAGACCTGTAGACAATCCTCTATCAACCTGCCCTCAGTAGAGACCTGTAGACAATCCTCTATCAACCTGCCCTCAGTAGAGACCTGTAGACAATCCTCTATCAACCTGCCCTCAGTAGAGACCTGTAGACAATCCTCTATCAACCTGCCCTCAGTAGAGACCTGTAGACAATCCTCTATCAACCTGCCCTCAGTAGAGACCTGTAGACAATCCTCTATCAACCTGCCCTCAGTAGAGACCTGTAGACAATCCTCTATCAACCTGCCCTCAGTAGAGACCTGTAGACAATCCTCTATCAACCTGCCCTCAGCAGAGACCTGTAGACAATCCTCTATCAACCTGCCCTCAGTAGAGACCTGTAGACAATCCTCTATCAACCTGCCCTCAGTAGAGACCTGTAGACAATCCTCTATCAACCTGCCCTCAGCAGAGACCTGTAGACAATCCTCTATCAACCTGCCCTCAGTAGAGACCTGTAGACAATCCTCTATCAACCTGCCCTCAGTAGAGACCTGTAGACAATCCTCTATCAACCTGCCCTCAGTAGAGACCTGTAGACAATCCTCTATCAACCTGCCCTCAGTAGAGACCTGTAGACAATCCTCTATCAACCTGCCCTCAGTAGAGACCTGTAGACAATCCTCTATCAACCTGCCCTCAGCAGAGACCTGTAGACAATCCTCTATCAACCTGCCCTCAGTAGAGACCTGTAGACAATCCTCTATCAACCTGCCCTCAGTAGAGACCTGTAGACAATCCTCTATCAACCTGCCCTCAGTAGAGACCTGTAGACAATCCTCTATCAACCTGCCCTCAGTAGAGACCTGTAGACAATCCTCTATCAACCTGCCCTCAGTAGAGACCTGTAGACAATCCTCTATCAACCTGCCCTCAGTAGAGACCTGTAGACAATCCTCTATCAACCTGCCCTCACCAGAGACCTGTAGACAATCCTCTATCAACCTGCCCTCAGTAGAGACCTGTAGACAATCCTCTATCAACCTGCCCTCAGTAGAGACCTGTAGACAATCCTCTATCAACCTGCCCTCAGTAGAGACCTGTAGACAATCCTCTATCAACCTGCCCTCAGTAGAGACCTGTAGACAATCCTCTATCAACCTGCCCTCAGTAGAGACCTGTAGACAATCCTCTATCAACCTGCCCTCACGCAGAGACCTGTAGACAATCCTCTATCAACCTGCCCTCAGTAGAGACCTGTAGACAATCCTCTATCAACCTGCCCTCAGTAGAGACCTGTAGACAATCCTCTATCAACCTGCCCTCAGTAGAGACCTGTAGACAATCCTCTATCAACCTGCCCTCAGTAGAGACCTGTAGACAATCCTCTATCAACCTGCCCTCACCAGAGACCTGTAGACAATCCTCTATCAACCTGCCCTCAGTAGAGACCTGTAGACAATCCTCTATCAACCTGCCCTCAGTAGAGACCTGTAGACAATCCTCTATCACCCTGCCCTCAGTAGAGACCTGTAGACAATCCTCTATCAACCTGCCCTCAGTAGAGACCTGTAGACAATCCTCTATCAACCTGCCCTCAGTAGAGACCTGTAGACAATCCTCTATCAACCTGCCCTCAGTAGAGACCTGTAGACAATCCTCTATCAACCTGCCCTCAGTAGAGACCTGTAGACAATCCTCTATCAACCTGCCCTCAGTAGAGACCTGTAGACAATCCTCTATCAACCTGCCCTCAGTAGAGACCTGTAGACAATCCTCTATCAACCTGCCCTCAGCAGAGACCTGTAGACAATCCTCTATCAACCTGCCCTCAGTAGAGACCTGTAGACAATCCTCTATCAACCTGCCCTCAGTAGAGACCTGTAGACAATCCTCTATCACCCTGCCCTCAGCAGAGACCTGTAGACAATCCTCTATCAACCTGCCCTCAGTAGAGACCTGTAGACAATCCTCTATCAACCTGCCCTCAGTAGAGACCTGTAGACAATCCTCTATCAACCTGCCCTCAGTAGAGACCTGTAGACAATCCTCTATCAACCTGCCCTCACCAGAGACCTGTAGACAATCCTCTATCAACCTGCCCTCAGTAGAGACCTGTAGACAATCCTCTATCAACCTGCCCTCAGTAGAGACCTGTAGACAATCCTCTATCAACCTGCCCTCAGTAGAGACCTGTAGACAATCCTCTATCAACCTGCCCTCAGTAGAGACCTGTAGACAATCCTCTATCAACCTGCCCTCAGTAGAGACCTGTAGACAATCCTCTATCAACCTGCCCTCAGTAGAGACCTGTAGACAATCCTCTATCAACCTGCCCTCAGTAGAGACCTGTAGACAATCCTCCTATCAACCTGCCCTCAGTAGAGACCTGTAGACAATCCTCTATCAACCCTGCCCTCAGCAGAGACCTGTAGACAATCCTCTATCAACCTGCCCTCAGTCAGAGACCTGTAGACAATCCTCTATCAACCTGCTCCTCAGTAGAGACCTGTAGACAATCCTCTATCAACCTGCCCTCAGTAGAGACCTGTAGACAATCCTCTATCACCCTGC
>NW_027031699.1:0-3795 GCF_034236695.1 Oncorhynchus nerka
CACACACACACACACACACACACACACACACACGAATATAGCATATATCAATCTGTGTGTGTGTGTCCAGTATGTGATTGTGTCAGTGTGTGTGTGTGTCCAGTGCTTGTATGTGTTTGTCCTGTGTGTGTGTGTGTAGGGTGTGTGTGTGTGTGTGTGTACTGTGTGTGTGTGTGTGTCCAGTATGTGATTGTGTCAGTGTGTGTGTGTGTCCAGTGCTTGTATGTGTTTGTCCTGTGTGTGTGTGTGTAGGGTGTGTGTGTGTGTGTGTGTACTGTGTGTGAGTCCAGTATGTGATTGTGTCAGTGTGTGTGTGTGTCCAGTGTGTGTCTGTGTGTGTCCAGTGTGTGTATGTGTGTCCAATGTGTGTTTGTCCAGTGTGTGTGTGTCCAGTGTGTGTTTGTGTGTGAGTGTTTGTGTGAGTGTTTGTGTGTGTGTCCAGTGTGTGAGTGTCCAGTGTGTGTGTGTGTCCAGAGTGTGTGTGTCCAGAGTGTGTGTCATTGAGAGATTTACACACACACTGAACTCACACACACACACACACAGCACTTAAATGACCAATTTTCTCCTCTGAAAAATTGGCCATATGGTCCCAGATCTCACACACACACACACACACACACACAGTCAGCATATAACTTTGTCCAAGTGGTGGTCAGAATGTTTGTCTTAACCAGCCTGATAAGTCCAACATGTCTGATATGAACATTGACATAAACCCTCTACATACTTGAGTTTCTCCAGTCTGCAGTGTGGATCCTCCAGTCCAGCAGAGAGCAGTCTGACTCCTGAGTCTCCTGGGTGATTGTAGCTCAGGTCCAGCTCTCTCAGGTGTGAGGGGTTTGACCTCAGAGCTGAGACCAGAGAAGCACAGCCTTCCTCTGTGACTAGACAGCCTGACAGCCTGCAAAGAGTCAAATCATATTAAAACCACACTGATATTCTTTGGTGGTGAAAATAGTGGCAGTATATTTTTTCAACATATTCAGATATATCAGTGTCCTGAAACCTTCCATATCTATTCATAAAATAGTGTATCATCATAAAAAATAACAAATGATCAAAGTATTGCCTGCAGATAGAAACATGTATAGTACAAATATTCATAGCAGACTGACCAGACCAGTTTAAAAAGCAGTATCAGTCAGAAGACAGACAGTGAGGAATCAGATTTAGCAAAGCACCACATTTAAACTGTAAGCTTCACTGTCCAAACACATATGGTGTGGACGATGTGTGTCTGTAAATACATGTGGATCTGTGAACAGTTATCACTTGGTTGACCAACTACAGGAATACTGACCTCAGAGTTCCAGTTTGCAGTGGGGATTCCCCAGTCCAGCAGAGAGCAGCTTCAATTCCTGGAATCCTTCAGGTCATTGTTACTCAGATCCAGCTGCTCTCAGATGTGAGGGTTTGAAATGAGAACTGAGGCCAACACTTTACAGGATGTGTCTGTGAGTTTACAGACAGTGAGTCTGAAACACAGAAGAAATACAATGACAGACAGGTATTAAAATATTTCACTTAGCTTTCCCTGCTTACACTGTAAATAAATGTGGCTCTATACTCCAGCATTTTGGATTTCAGATCAAATGGTTTCATATGAGGTGACAGTTTACATGTCATTTTATTTGAATATTTTAATTTAATGCAGTTAGTCCCCCTTTTACAAGAAGTCAAAACTATTCTGACACTTTAAAGTGATTGACAAAAGTTTATCTGGTTAAAATTCCCTGTTTTAGGTCAGTTAGGATCAAACACTTTATTTTAAGAATGTCATGAATGAATCAGAATAATAATGAGTGAGAAAGTTATTTAAGAGGCTTCAACAAAACATTCCCAACTAGAGAGGATTTACACCATTACCAATAACAGAGACTAGCAACAAAACATTGCTTAACCTGGGTCACCATTACCAATCCACAGAGCTTCAACAAAAGTTACTGAATTTTGGCACCATTACCAATAACAGAGACTACAACAAAACATGACTCAAGTTTGTAGGTCTCCATTACCACAATCCAGATGCTTTCAAACTGCCCTCAAATTTTCTGTAGGATTGGGGGTCACCATTACCTTTGTTGTCCTTAAGCCATTTACTACAACTTTGGAGTACTACAACATTGTCCAACATGCTAACCTCTCACCATTACCAATAACAGACTACAACAAAACATACTAACCTCTCACCATTACCAATAACAGAGACTACAACAAAACATACTAACCTCTCACCACACCAATAACAGAGGGGGTCTGCTAACCTCTTGTAACAGAGACTACAACAAAACATGTAACTTCACCATTACCAATAACAGAGACTACAACAAAACATCATTATTCCAATAACGACAACAAAACATTAACCTCTCACCGTACCAATAACAGAGACTACAACAAAACATGAACCTCTCATCATTACCAATAACAGTAGATAACCTCCACATGAATGTACAGCAAAGGAACATGTTCTCAGAAACATCTTTGTTCTCTGTATTCTTTCATTCCTGATTCAATACATAATCTTGGTAGCATCCACATAGAATGTAAGAAGGTTCAGAAACATCTTCAAAATGACAAAATGACAGGACATTATTCACCCCTTTCAGTTTCTATTAGGAAAACATCAAAACACAACCAAGACAAACTGCAAATTAATTCAACAAGTTGGTAGAATCACAAGCTTGATGTAATCACTGCAGGCATGGAATATCAGGACCAAATACTAAACGTATGACTACTTTAACCAAACTATATAAGTGAATATAACCGAATAATTACGACTTTTCAAATGGGAGAACTACATACATAAAGTGCTTTCATATCTGATAATACTGACCTCAGAGTCTCCAGTTTACAGTGGGGATTCCCCAGTCCAGCAGAGAGCAGCTTCACTCCTGAATCCTTCAGGTCATTGTTACTCAGGTCCAGCTCTCTCAGGTGTGAGGGGTTTGACCTCAGAGCTGAGACCAGAGAAGCACAGCCTTCCTCTGTGACTCCACAGCCTGACAGCCTGACAAAGAGATCATCATGACTTCACAAACACACTGTTAATTTAACACCAGTAGAATGTACATGTAGAAGGACAATGAACCTTTAATTGTGATTGATATGTGAAAATTAACAGAATATCCAGTTAGTTAACCACAACACCCCTGTGGTGAAACGATTATTGCTGTGGAAGGTAATGAGCAACATATTGTGTCCAGTGTGTGTTTCCTGTTGGTGTCCTATGTGTGTCCAGTGTGTGTTTCCTGTTGGTGTCCTATGTGTGTCCAGTGTGTGTGTGTCCTGTTGGTGTCCTATGTGTGTGTGTCCTGTTGGTGTCCTATGTGTGTCCAGTGTGTGTGTGTGTGTCCTGTTGGTGTCCTATGTGTGTTCAGTGTGTGTGTCTTGCCAGTGTGTCCATTGTGTTTGGCCATTGTGTTTTTCCTTTCACACAATGGACACACAGAGGACCCACACTCAGTCAGCATATAACTTTGTCCAAGTGGTGGTCAGAATGTTTGTCTTAACTAGCCTGATAAGTCAAACATGTCTGATATGAACATTGACATAAACCCTCTACATACTTGAGTTTCTCCAGTCTGCAGTGTGGATCCTCCAGTCCAGCAGAGAGCAGTCTGACTCCTGAGTCTCCTGGGTGATTGTAGCTCAGGTCCAGCTCTCTCAGGTGTGAGGGGTTTGACCTCAGAGCTGAGACCAGAGAAGCACAGCCTTCCTCTGTGACTCCACAGCCTGACAGCCTGACAAAGAGATCATCATGACTTCACAAACACACTGTTAATTTAA
>NW_027031700.1:0-3798 GCF_034236695.1 Oncorhynchus nerka
ACGATGACATGGCTCTACATGAATGAAAACCTCGGTTGCAAGCGTCCCACGAGACATGGCTCTATACATGAATGACTAACCTCTGGTTGCAGAGCGTCCCACGATGACATGGCTCTGTACATGAGATGACTAACCTCTGTGGTTGCAGAGCGTCCCACGATCGCCATGGCTCTGCACATGAATGACTAACCTCTGGTTGCAGAGCTGTCCCGCGATGACATGGCTCTATACATGAATGACTAACCTCTGGTTGCAGAGCGTCCCACGATGACATGGCTCTATACATGAATGACTAACCTCTGGTTGCAGAGCGTCCCACGATGACATGGCTCTATACATGAATGACTAACCTCTGGTTGCAGAGCGTCCCACGATGACATGGCTCTATACATGAATGACTAACCTCTGGTTGCAGAGCGTCCCACGATGACATGGCTCTATACATGAATGACTAACCTCTGGTTGCAGAGCGTCCCACGATGACATGGCTCTATACATGAATGACTAACCTCTGGTTGCAGAGCGTCCCACGATGACATGGCTCTATACATGAATGACTAACCTCTGGTTGCAGAGCGTCCCACGATGACATGGCTCTATACATGAATGACTAACCTCTGGTTGCAGAGCGTCCCACGATGACATGGCTCTATACATGAATGACTAACCTCTGGTTGCAGAGCGTCCCACGATGACATGGCTCTATACATGAATGACTAACCTCTGGTTGCAGAGCGTCCCACGATGACATGGCTCTATACATGAATGACTAACCTCTGGTTGCAGAGCGTCCCACGATGACATGGCTCTATACATGAATGACTAACCTCTGGTTGCAGAGCGTCCCACGATGACATGGCTCTATACATGAATGACTAACCTCTGGTTGCAGAGCGTCCCACGATGACATGGCTCTATACATGAATGACTAACCTCTGGTTGCAGAGCGTCCCACGATGACCATGGCTCTATACATGAATGACTAACCTCTGGTTGCAGAGCGTCCCACGATGACATGGCTCTATACATGAATGACTAACCTCTGGTTGCAGAGCGTCCCACGATGACATGGCTCTATACATGAATGACTAACCTCTGGTTGCAGAGCGTCCCACGATGACATGGCTCTATACATGAATGACTAACCTCTGGTTGCAGAGCGTCCCACGATGACATGGCTCTATACATGAATGACTAACCTCTGGTTGCAGAGCGTCCCACGATGACATGGCTCTATACATGAATGACTAACCTCTGGTTGCAGAGCGTCCCACGATGACATGGCTCTATACATGAATGACTAACCTCTGGTTGCAGAGCGTCCCACGATGACATGGCTCTATACATGAATGACTAACCTCTGGTTGCAGAGCGTCCCACGATGACATGGCTCTATACATGAATGACTAACCTCTGGTTGCAGAGCGTCCCACGATGACATGGCTCTATACATGAATGACTAACCTCTGGTTGCAGAGCGTCCCACGATGCCATGGCTCTATACATGAATGACTAACCTCTGGTTGCAGAGCGTCCCACGATGACATGGCTCTATACATGAATGACTAACCTCTGGTTGCAGAGCGTCCCACGATGACATGGCTCTATACATGAATGACTAACCTCTGGTTGCAGAGCGTCCCACGATGACATGGCTCTATACATGAATGACTAACCTCTGGTTGCAGAGCGTCCCACGATGACATGGCTCTATACATGAATGACTAACCTCTGGTTGCAGAGCGTCCCACGATGACATGGCTCTATACATGAATGACTAACCTCTGGTTGCAGAGCGTCCCACGATGACATGGCTCTATACATGAATGACTAACCTCTGGTTGCAGAGCGTCCCACGATGACATGGCTCTATACATGAATGACTAACCTCTGGTTGCAGAGCGTCCCACGATGACATGGCTCTATACATGAATGACTAACCTCTGGTTGCAGAGCGTCCCACGATGACATGGCTCTATACATGAATGACTAACCTCTGGTTGCAGAGCGTCCCACGATGACATGGCTCTATACATGAATGACTAACCTCTGGTTGCAGAGCGTCCCACGATGACATGGCTCTATACATGAATGACTAACCTCTGGTTGCAGAGCGTCCCACGATGACATGGCTCTATACATGAATGACTAACCTCTGGTTGCAGAGCGTCCCACGATGACATGGCTCTATACATGAATGACTAACCTCTGGTTGCAGAGCGTCCCACGATGACATGGCTCTATACATGAATGACTAACCTCTGGTTGCAGAGCGTCCCACGATGACATGGCTCTATACATGAATGACTAACCTCTGGTTGCAGAGCGTCCCACGATGACATGGCTCTATACATGAATGACTAACCTCTGGTTGCAGAGCGTCCCACGATGACATGGCTCTATACATGAATGACTAACCTCTGGTTGCAGAGCGTCCCACGATGACATGGCTCTATACATGAATGACTAACCTCTGGTTGCAGAGCGTCCCACGATGACATGGCTCTATACATGAATGACTAACCTCTGGTTGCAGAGCGTCCCACGATGACATGGCTCTATACATGAATGACTAACCTCTGGTTGCAGAGCGTCCCACGATGACATGGCTCTATACATGAATGACTAACCTCTGGTTGCAGAGCGTCCCACGATGACATGGCTCTATACATGAATGACTAACCTCTGGTTGCAGAGCGTCCCACGATGACATGGCTCTATACATGAATGACTAACCTCTGGTTGCAGAGCGTCCCACGATGACATGGCTCTATACATGAATGACTAACCTCTGGTTGCAGAGCGTCCCACGATGACATGGCTCTATACATGAATGACTAACCTCTGGTTGCAGAGCGTCCCACGATGACATGGCTCTATACATGAATGACTAACCTCTGGTTGCAGAGCGTCCCACGATGACATGGCTCTATACATGAATGACTAACCTCTGGTTGCAGAGCGTCCCACGATGACATGGCTCTATACATGAATGACTAACCTCTGGTTGCAGAGCGTCCCACGATGACATGGCTCTATACATGAATGACTAACCTCTGGTTGCAGAGCGTCCCACGATGACATGGCTCTATACATGAATGACTAACCTCTGGTTGCAGAGCGTCCCACGATGACATGGCTCTATACATGAATGACTAACCTCTGGTTGCAGAGCGTCCCACGATGACATGGCTCTATACATGAATGACTAACCTCTGGTTGCAGAGCGTCCCACGATGACATGGCTCTATACATGAATGACTAACCTTCGGTTGCAGAGCGTCCCACGATGCCATGCTCACGTACATGAATGACTCACAACCTCTGGTTGCAGAGCGTCCCACGATGAGCATGGCTCTATACATGAATGACTAATCCTCTAGTTGCAGAGCGTCCCACGATGACATGGCTCTATACATGAATGACTAGTAACCTCTGGTTGCAGAGCGTCCCCACGATGCCATGGCTCTATACATGAATGACTAACCTCTGGTTGCAGAGCGTCCACGATGACATGGCTCTATACATGAATGACTAACCTCTGGTTGCAGAGCGTCCCACGATGACATGGCTCTATACATGAATGACTAACCTCTGGTTGCAGAGCGTCCCACGATGACATGGCTCTATACATGAATGACTAACCTCTGGTTGCAGAGCGTCCCACGATGACATGGCTCTATACATGAATGACTAACCTCTGGTTGCAGAGCGTCCCACGATGACATGGCTCTATACATGAATGACTAACCTCTGGTTGCAGAGCGTCCCACGATGACATGGCTCTATACATGAATG
>NW_027031701.1:0-3799 GCF_034236695.1 Oncorhynchus nerka
TATTTAAGGTCCCACAGTAAAAAGTCCATGTCTTAGGTCAGTTTGGATCACTATTTTATTTTAAGAATGTGAAATGTCAGAATAATAGTAGAGAGAATTATTTACTTCAGCTTTTATTTCTTTAACCTCTTAAGTCGACCCTCTACTTTTTTGAACATTCTGTTAAAAATCGCGCAACATTTCAGCGCCCTGCTACTCATGCCAGGAATATAGTATATGCATTTGCTTAGTCTGTGTGGATAGAAAACACTCAGACGTTTAAAAAACTGGTTAAATCACTGCTGTGGCTTTACCAGAACGGCATTTACATCGAAAAGCACAGGAAAAACTGATCATTGAAAATGGGAAAATATATCCATGCACTACTTGAACCCATTGATAAACGTGAACCACAATTAATTGACTGAGGTTGCAGTACCTACAGCTTCCACACGGTGTCTAGAGTCTTGTCATTTCCCTTCGAGTTTTTTCTTGGTCAAACACATGCAGGACACCATATCTCCTCCGGTCTAGGACCGGATATTTTCGTTGAGTTTCTAGCCGGACATTTTTCCAGACGGACAGCTAATGATCTTTACATCGCCTCCTGATGAATTTTATCGCTTATTAACGTTTACTAATACCTAAAGTTGCATTACAAACGTATTTCGAAGTGTTTTGTGAAAGTTTATCGTCGACTTTTGAATTTAAAAAAATGACGTTACGTTTTGAAACGATGTTTTTTTCGTTTATCACACAGTCTACATATAACGATATCTAGGCTTTATATCACATATGTCAGAGTCAAGGCCCGCGGGCCACATCCGGCCCGCAAGAAGGTTTTTTACGGCCCCTGGGATGATCTTGATTTATTATTAGAACCGGCCCGCAGCAAGCCGGCAGCCCGCAGATCTTTTACACGCACCAATACTACATTTCCCACAATGCAAAGGTGACGCACCGAGCAGTAGGCTGCTTCATTTCAATATTTATTGGCACAGCAGTCGTCAGCATCACAGTAAAATTAACTTTCAGATACCCATCAAAAATGGCAAACGGAAGGTGGATACTGAGAACCGGGGTTTCAAACAAGGTGGGAGTCGGAGTATATGTTCACGAAGGTAGCTGGAAAACCTGTGTGTCTTCTGTGTGGAGAAAGTGTGGCGGTACTGAAAGAGTATAATCTGAGACGACATTATGAAACGAAACACGCGGACAAAAACAAGAATATGGACATGGAACAAAGGCTACAAAAGGCAGAGGAATTAAAACGAGGCCTCAAATCTCGACAGAGCTCTGTTCAAAAAGCCAAATCACAAGGCCAGGCTGCTGTCAAGGCCAGTTTTATTTTGGCAGAAGAGATCGCTAAATCAGCCCGGCCATTTACGGAGGGGATTTCATCAAAAACTGCATGATTAAAGTTTGTGACGAGTTTGCCCAGAAAAAAGGCAACTCTTTTTAAATGTGAGTCTGAGCAGAAACACCATTGCCGAGAGAGTAGACCAGTTGTCCATCAATCTAAAAGAGCAGCTTGTGAAAAAGGGAAAAGATTTTGTTGCATATTCCTTGGCTGTGGATGAGAGCACCGACATTTCTGACATTGCCCAGTTGTCAATTTTCATCCGCGGAGTGGACTCCAACCTAAGCGTGACAGAGGAGTTTTTGGCTTTACGTCCTATGCATGGCACAACTACGGGGCATGATTTGTATGAAGAGGTGTCAAGATGTGTAAATGAGATGGAGCTGCCTTGGGAAAAACTCGTGGGTTTGACAACCGACGGAGCACCTGCGATGTGTGGACACAGGAGCGGACTGGTGGCGAAGATACGGGAAAAGATGCAAGAGGAAACGCGACAGGTGAGCTGACAGCTTATCATTGTATCATACACCAGGAAGCGTTGTGCGGTAAAGTCTTGAAAATGGAGCATGTAATGAGCATCATCACGCGCACAGTTAACTTTATCAGAGCCAAAGGTTTGAATCACCGCCAGTTCAAGGCATTTCTGACGGAGTTAGAAACGGAGCATGGTAGATTTGCCTTATCACACAGAGGTGCGATGGCTAAGCCAGGGAAAGGTGCTTCAAAGATGTTTCGAGCTTCGTGAGGAGATTTGTCTGTTCTTGGACAGCAAAGGGAAAGACACAACACAACTCCGAGACGAAATGTTTCTGTGTGAAATGGCTTTTCTGTGTGACATTCGAGTCATCTGAATGCAATAAACTTGCAGCTGCAGGGTCGGGATCGTGGTCATCTCTTGATATGTACAGTACAGTGAAGGCATTTAAAACCAAACTGACTCTGTGGGAGACGCAGATGCGGAAAGAAAATTTGAGCCACTTTCCCAGCTGCCAGACCATGAAAGAGAAGCTCTCACCAGTGCGTTCCCTGAGTACACAGTTGGCTGATAAAATAGGTATGCTTGCCGCTGACTTTCGACGCCGATTTGCTGACTTTGAAGCACAAAAGAAGGTTGGAACTGCTCTGTAACCCATTTGCTGTTGACGTGGGAAAGCTCACCACCAAACCTCCAAATGGAGTTGATTGACCTCCAATGCAATGATGCACTGAGGGCAAAATATGCGGCAGTGGGTGCTGCGGAGTTCGCCCGTTTCCTCCCGGCACAATGCCCCAGCTGCGCATCCAGGCTGCTCAAACGTTGTCTATGTTTGGCAGCACATACCTGTGTGAACAACTGTTTTCTTTGATGAACCTGAACAAAACATCACACAGAAGTCGACTTTACTGCTGAACACCTCCACTCAATTCTGAGGATTTCTTCAGCTCAGAGCCTTACCCCGAACATTGATGAACTTGTGGAAAAGATGGGACACCACCAAGTATCACCCTCAACCTCAAACAAGTGAACATTACTGTGCAATCACATATTTAGAGTTTTTACTCAGTTCAAGTTTAAAAGTTAAAATTTAATATTTGTTTTCACTGCATGTTACTTCTCCTTAAACAAAGTGTTGTTTTTGATTAATAGATTTTTGCACTTTATTTTTTTGTATTTCAATCCAATTATATTTTAAAAATATTTCAGTTGAGTGGATGATAGAAAATTGCTATTATTGTTTTTTCTTTGAAGTAAATTTAGCCCACTTTTGCTAAAATAGAAAATATAGTCTACTGATGGTGCCTTGAATACCGGTTTCTTTCATTTAATGTTCATGTTATGGGGATATTTATATAAAGGAAATTTGTCTTTTGTGTCTGTTGAAAATTAAAGATTACTGACAGAGCCATAAGAAAATATTGCTTTATTTATCTGATCATATTGTAATATATTTGTTAGGTTTTCAGTAGGTTCAATTAGGTTCACTAGACTATATGCGTCATTTAAAAATTTTTCAATGAACATTCGAACAGTCCGGCCCTCGTCTTGTAGCTGATTTTTTTATTTGGCCCTCCGTCCATTTGACTTTGACACCCCTGCTTTATATGGACCGATTTAATCAAAATAAAGACCCAAATAGTGTTTATGGGACATCTAGGAGTGCCAACAAAGAAGATGGTGAAAGGTAATGAATGTTTTCTATTTTATTGTGCGGTTTGTGTATAGCACGAAATGCTAATTATTTTGTTTACGTCCCTGTGGGTCTTTTGGGGTGTTGCATGCTATCAGATAATAGCTTCTCATGCTTTCGCCGAAAAGCATTTTAAAAATCTGACTTGTTGCCTGGATTCACAACGAGTGTAGCTTTAATTCGATACCCTGCATGTGTATTTTAATGAACTTTTGAGTTTTAACTAATACTATTAGCATTTAGCGTAGCGCATTTGCATTTCCAGAGCTCTAGTTGGGACGCAAGCGTCCCG
>NW_027031702.1:0-3799 GCF_034236695.1 Oncorhynchus nerka
GTTACAACATGTTATGACTTCGGGTTACAACACGTTATGACTTCGGTTACAACATGTTATGACTCGGTTACAAGCAGCGTTATGACTCGGTTACAACATGTTATGACTTCGGTTACAACGATGTTATGACTCGGTTACAACGTGTTATGACTCGGTTACAACATGTTATGACTTCGGTTACAACGTGTTATGACTTCGAGTTACAACATGTTATGACTTCGGTTACAACGTGTTATGACTTCGGTTACGTAACGTGTTATGACTTCGGTTACAACATGTTATGACTCGGTTACAACATCGTTATGACTTCGGTTACAACATGTTATGACTCGGTTACAGACGATGTTATGACTTCGGTTACAACGACGTTATGACTTCCGGTTACAACGTGTTATGACTCGGTTACAACGTGTTATGACTTCGGTTACAACGCGTTATGACTTCGATTACAACTGCGTTATGACTTTCGGTTACAACGTGTTATGACTCCGGTTACAACGTGTTAGGACTCGGTTACAGCGTGTTATGACTTCGGTTACAGCGTGTTATGACTTCGGTTACAACGTGTTATGACTTCGGTTACAACAGCGTTATGACTTCGGTTACAACAGCGTTATGACTCGGTTACAACGTGTTATGACTCGGTTACAAGCGTGTTATGACTTCGGTTACAACACGTTATGACTTCGGTTACAACATGTTATGACTTCCGGTTACAACGTGTTATGACTTCGGTTACAGCGTGTTATGACTTCGGTTACAACACGTTATGACTTCGGTTACAACATGTTATGACTCGGTTACAACGTGTTATGACTTCGATTACAACGTGTTAGGACTTCGGTTACAACGTGTTATGACTTCGGTTACAACGTGTTATGACTTCGGTTATAACATGTTATGACTTCGGTTACAACACGTTATGACTCGGTTACAACATGTTATGACTCGGGTAAAAACACGTTATGACTTCGGTTACAACACGTTATGACTTCCGGGTAAAACACGTTATGACTCGGGTACAACATGTTATGACTTGGGTACAACATGTTATGACTCGGTTACAACATGTTATGACTCGGGTAAAACACGTTATGACTTCGGGTACAACATGTTATGACTCGGGTACAACACGTTATGACTTCGGTTACAACACGTTATGACTTCGGGTAAAACACGTTATGACTTCGGGTACAACATGTTATGACTTCGGGTACAACATGTTATGACTTCGGTTACAACATGTTATGACTCAGTTACAACATGTTATGACTCGGTTACAACGCATTATGACTTCGGTTACAACACGTTATGACTCGGTTAAAACACGTTATGACTTCGGTTACAACACGTTATGACTCGGGGTAAAACACGTTATGACTTCGGTAACAACATGTTATGACTCGGGTAAAACATGTTATGACTTCGGTTACAACACGTTATGACTCAGGTAAAACACGTTATGACTTCGGTTACAACACATTATGACTTCGGTTACAACACGTTATGACTCGGGTAAAACACGTTATGACTCGGTTACAACACGTTATGACTTCGGGTAAAACACGTTATGACTCGGTTACAACATGTTATGACTTGGTTACTACACGTTATGACTCCGGGTACAACATGTTATGACTTCGGTTACAACATGTTATGACTCGGTTACTACACGTTATGACTCGGTTACAACATGTTATGACTCTGGTTACAACATGTTATGACTTCGGTTACAACATGTTATGACTTCGATTACAGCGTGTTATGACTTCGGTTACAACATGTTATGACTTCGGTTACAACGTGTTATGACTTCGGTTACAGCGTGTTATGACTCGGTTACAACGTGTTAGGACTCGGTTACAACGTGTTATGACTTCGGTTACAACGTGTTATGACTCGGTTACAACGTG
Source organism: Oncorhynchus nerka (assembly GCF_034236695.1). Taxonomy (NCBI): domain Eukaryota; kingdom Metazoa; phylum Chordata; class Actinopteri; order Salmoniformes; family Salmonidae; genus Oncorhynchus; species Oncorhynchus nerka. The sequence continues at coordinate 1,914 of NW_027031702.1, forward strand.
TTATGACTTCGGTTACAACACGTTATGACTCGGTTACAACAGCGTTATGACTTCGGTTACAACGTGTTATGACTTCGGTTACAACGTGTTATGACTTCGGTTACAACGCGTTATGACTTCGGTTACAACATGTTATGGCTTCGGTTACAACGTGTTATGACTTCGGTTACAACGTGTTATGACTTCGGTTACAACACGTTATGACTTCGGTTACAACATGTTATGACTCGGTTACAACGTGTTATGACTTCGGTTACAACGTGTTAGGACTTCGGTTACAACGTGTTATGACTTCGATTTACAACGATGTTATGACTTCGGTTATAACATGTTATGACTTCGGTTACAACACGTTATGACTCGGTTACAACATGTTATGACTTCGGGTAAAACACGTTATGACTTCGGTTACAACACGTTATGACTCGGGTACAACACGTTATGACTTCGGTTACAACACGTTATGACTCGGGTAAAACACGTTATGACTCGGGTACAACATGTTATGACTCGGTACAACATGTTATGACTTCGGTTACAACATGTTATGACTCGGGTAAAACACGTTATGACTTCGGGTACAACATGTTATGACTCGGGTACAACAACGTTATGACTTCGGTTACAACACGTTATGACTTCGGGTACAACACGTTATGACTTCGGTTACAACATGTTATGACTCGGTTACAACATGTTATGACTTCGGTTACAACATGTTATGACTCGGTTACAGCGTGTTATGACTCGGTTACAACGTGTTATGACTTCGGTTACAACGCGTTATGACTCGGTTACAACGATGTTATGACTCGGGTACAGCATGTTATGACTTCGGTTACAACGTGTTATGACTTCGGTTACAACACGTTATGACTTCGGTTACAACACGTTATGACTTCGGTTACAACGTGTTATGACTTCGGTTACAACGTGTTATGACTTCGGTTACAACACGTTATGACTTCGGTTACAACATGTTATGACTCGGTTACAACGATGGTTATGACTCGGTTACAACGCATGTTATGACTTCGGTTACAAACACGTTATGACTTCGGTTACAACATGTTATGACTCGGTTACAACGTGTTATGACTCGGTTACAACGTGTTAGGACTCGGTTACAACGTGTTATGACTTCGGTTACAACGTGTTATGACTTCGGTTACAACATGTTATGACTCGGTTACAACAGCGTTATGACTCGGTTACAACATGTTGTGACTCGGTTACAACACGTTATGACTTCGGTTACAACATGTGTTATGACTTCGGGTAAAACACGTTATGACTTCGGTTACAACACGTTATGATCTCGGGTACAACACGTTATGACTTCGGGTACAACATGTTATGACTTCGGGTCAACATGTTATGACTTCGGTTACAACATGCGTTATGGCTTCGGGTTACAACGCGTTATGATCTCGGGTACAACGTGTTATGATCTCGGCTACAACTGCGTTATGACTTCGGTTACAACCACGTTATGACTGGGGTAAAACCACGTTATGACTCGGGTACAACATGTTATGACTCACGAGGTACAACAACGTTATGACTAGGCTTACAACATGTTATGATCTCGGGTACAACATGTTATGACTCGGTTACAACACGTTATGACTCAGGTAAAACACGTTATGACTTCGGTTACAACACGTTATGACTCGGTTACAACACGTTATGACTGGGGTAAAACACGTTATGACTCGGTAACAACCACGTTATGACTCGGGTAAAACACGTTATGACTCGGTTACAACATGTTATGACTTAGGTTACTACACGTTATGACTCGGGTACAACATGTTATGACTTTCGGTTACAACATGTTATGACTCGGGTCACTACACGTTATGACTCGGTTACAACATGTTATG
>NW_027031703.1:0-3801 GCF_034236695.1 Oncorhynchus nerka
CCCCTACTGGGTGGTTCTGTTTGTTATACCTATATTTATAGTCTAGTATAGGGTCCCCTACTGGTGGTTCTGTTTGTTAGACTATATTTGCATAGTCTAGTATAGGTCCTACTGGTGGTTCTGTTTGTTATACTATATTTATAGTCTAGTATAGGGGCCTACTGAGTGGTTCTGTTTTGTTCTATATTCTATAGTCTAGTATGAAAATTTCTAGTGGTTCTGTTAGACTATATTTATAGTCTAGTATAGTCCCCTAGTAGTTCTGTTGTTATACTATGTTTATGATCAAAATATTTATAGAACCCTACCAGTGGTTCTGTTTGTTATACTATATTTATAGTCTAGTATAAGATCCCCCTACTGAGTGGTTTACTGTTTGTTATACTATATTTATAATCGGTATAGGGAGCCTACTAGTGGTTCTGTTTGTTTATGCATATTTGTAGTACAGTATAGGGTCCTACTAATTGGTTCTGTTTTGTTATACTATATTTATAGTCTAGTATAGGGTCCCTACTGGTGGTTCTGTTTGTTATACTATATTTATAGTCTAGTATAGGGTCCCCTACTGGTGGTTCTGTTTGTTATACTATATTTATAGTCTAGTATAGGGCCCCTACTGGTGGTTCTGTTTGTTAGACTATATTTATAGCCTAGTATAGGGTCCCCTACTGGTGGTTCTGTTTGTTAGACTATATTTATAGTCTAGAGACCCACTGGTGAATATATTTGTTAGACTATGTTTATACCTAATATAGTGTCCCCTACTGGTGGTTCTGTTTGTTAGACTATATTTATAGTCTAGTATAGGGTCCCCTACTGGTGGTTCTGTTTGTTATACTATATTTGTAGCCTAGTATAGGGTCCCCTACTGGTGGTTCTGTTTGTTAGACTATATTTATAGCCTAGTATAGGGTCCCCTACTGGTGGTTCTGTTTGTTATACTATATTTATAGCCTAGTATAGGGGCCCTACTGGTGGTTCTGTTTGTTAGACTATATTTATAGCCTAGTATAGGGGCCCCTACTGGTGGTTCTGTTTGTTAGACTATATTTATAGTCTAGTATAGGGTCCCCTACTGGTGGTTCTGTTTGTTATACTATATTTATAGCCTAGTATATGGTCCCCTACTGGTGGTTCTGTTTGTTAGACTATATTTATAGCCTAAGGTATAGGGTCCCCCTACTGGTGGTTCTGTTTGTTATACTAGATTTATAGCCTAGTATAGGGGTCCCTACTGGTGGTTCTGTTTGTTATACTATATTTATAGCCTAGTATAGGGGCCCCTACTGGTGGTTCTGTTTGTTATACTATATTTATAGCTTAGTATAGGGTCCACTACTGGTGGTTCTGTTTGTTATACTAGATTTATAGCCTAGTATAGGGGTCCCTACTGGTGGTTCTGTTTGTTATACTATATTTATAGTCTAGTATAGGGTCCCCCTACTGGTGGTTCTGTTTGTTAGACTATATTTATAGCCTAGTATAGGGGTCCCTACTGGTGGTTCTGTTTGTTATACTATATTTATAGCCTAGTATAGGGTCCCCTACTGGTGGTTCTGTTTGTTATACTATATTTATAGCCTAGTATAGGGTCCCCTACTGGTGGTTCTGTTTGTTATACTATATTTATAGCCTAGTATAGGGTCCCCCTACTGGTGGTTCTGTTTGTTAGACTATATTTATAGTCTAGTATAGGGTCCCCTACTGGTGGTTCTGTTTGTTATACTATATTTATAGTCTAGTATAGGGGCCCCTACTGGTGGTTCTGTTTGTTATACTATATTTATACCCTAGTATAGTGTCCCCTACTGGTGGTTCTGTTTGTTATACTATATTTATAGTCTAGTATGGTCCCCTACAGGTGGTTCTGTTTGTTATCTATATTTATAGTCTAGTATAGGGTCCCCCTACTGGTGGTTCTGTTTGTTATACTATATTTATAGCCTAGTATAGGGTCCCCTACTGGTGGTTCTGTTTGTTATACTATATTTATAGTCTAGTATAGGGTCCCCTACTGGTGGTTCTGTTTGTTATACTATATTTATAGCCTAGTATAGGGCCCCCTACTGGTGGTTCTGTTTGTTATACTATATTTATAGCCTAGTATAGGGTCCCCTATAGTGGTTCTGTTTGTTAGACTATATTTATAGCCTAGTATAGGGAGGGCTTTACTGGTGGTTCTGTTTGTTTTATATGTTTATAGTCTAGTATAGGGGCCCTACTGGTGGTTCTGTTTGTTAGACTATATTTATAGCCTAGTATATAGGGTCCCCTACTGGTGGTTCTATTTTTTAGTTGGCAGAACTACTGGTATTTCTGTTGTTATATTTATAGTCTAGTATAGGGTCCCCTACTGGTGGTTCTGTTTGTTATACTATATTTATAGTCCTAGTATAGGGTCCCCTACTGGTGGTTCTGTTTGTTAAACTATGTTATAACCTAAATGGGGGCTTCTGAATAGTTCTTATTTATTAGTATAGGGGCCCCTACTACAGGTTCTGTTTGTTAGACTATATTTATAGCCTAGTATAGGGTCCCCCTACTGGTGGTTCTGTTTGTTATACTATATTTATAGTCATTATAGGGGCCCCTACTGGTGGTTCTGTTTGTTATACTATATTTATAGTCTAGTATAGGGTCCCCTACTGGTGGTTCTGTTTGTTATACTATATTTATAGTCTAGTATAGGGGCCCCCTACTGGTGGTTCTGTTTGTTGAACTATGTTATAGCCTAGTATAGGGTCCCCTACTGGTGGTTCTATTTGTTATCTATATTTGTAGGAATCCCCCTACTGGTGGTTCTGTTTATTATACTATATTTATAGGTAAGATCCTACTGGTGGTTCTGTTTGTTAGACTATATTTATAGCCACAGTATAGGGGCCCCTACTGGTGGTTCTGTTTGTTATACTATATTTATAGTCTAGTATAGGGTCCCCCTACTGAGTGGTTCTGTTGTTCTATATTTATAGTCTAGTATAGGGGCCCTACTGGTGGTTCTGACCTTTGTATAATCCTTAGACTATATTTCTATTTGTTGCTCTATTTATAGCCTAGTATAGGATCCCCTACTGGTGGTTCTGTTTGTTACTCTATATTTATAGTCTAGTATAGGGTCCCCCTACTGGTGGTTCTGTTTGTTATACTATATTTATAGTCTGAGTGCTGTTATGGACCCTACTGGTGGTTCTGTTTGTTAGATATATTTACATTACAGTATAAGTTATTTTGTTAGACTATATTTAATTCTAGTATGAATCCCCTACCTGGTGGTTCTGTTTGTTATAGTCTATAAAAGTCTTACAGTAGTTCTAGTCTAGTATAGGGTCCCCTACTGGTGGTTCTGTTTTTATACTATATTTATAGCCTAGTATAGGGTCCCCCTACTGGTGGTTCTGTTTGTTAGACTATATTTATAGTCTAGTGTAGGGAGCCCTGCTGGTGGTTCATATTTGTTGAACTATGTTTGTAATGACTGTTATGAGAGATTTTTTACACTAGTGGTTTCTGTTGTTAGACTATATTTATAGTCTAGTATGGGAATCCCTACTGGTGGTTATTTGTTACTTTATATTTATAGCCTAGTATATGATTACACTACTGGTGGTTCTGTTTGTTGGGCTATATTTATAGCCCTGGTATAGAATTTCTGGTGGTTCTGTTTGTTATACTGAATTTATAGCTGGTATGAGGTCCCTACTGAGTGGTTCTGTTTGTTTATACCATGTTATAACTAAAAGTATGTGGTTCTGTTTGTTATACTATATTTATAGCCTAGTATAGGGTCCCCCTACTGGT
>NW_027031705.1:0-3807 GCF_034236695.1 Oncorhynchus nerka
ACATTCATGCAAATTCAGGCTCATTCATTGTGTGAATTGTTTGAATTGTTTGAATTGTCTGAATTGTGTGTTTGAATTGTCCCTCACGACGCCAGGACAGCGGAGTCAATCACCACCTTCCGGAGACACCTGAAACCCCACCTCTTTAAGGAATACCTAGGATAGGATCAAGTAATCCTTCTCACCCCCCCCCCCCCCCCTTAAAAGACCTAGATGCACTATTGTAAAGTGGCTGTTCCACTGGATGTCATAAGGTGAAAGCACCAATTTGTAAGTCGCTCTGGATAAGAGCGTCTGCTAAATGACTTAAATGTAATGTAAATGTAATTGTTTGAATTGTTTGAATTGGCGTAAATTGTCTTGTAACGGTTTTCTAATGGTGAAGGAGAGTCGGACCAAACTGCAGCGTGTAGATTACGATCCATGTTTTAATAAACAAACGTAACACGAATCTAAATACAATTACTACAAAAACACAATAAACGTAATGAAAACCGAAACAGCCTAAACTGGTGTAACCTAACCTAGACTAACCTAGACTAACCTAGACTAACCTAGACTAACCTAGACTAACCTAGACTAACGACTAACCCCTAGACTAACCTAGATCAACCTAGACTAACCTTGTACTTAAGGACATCAAGACACAAAGGACAATCACCCACACGATAACCAAAGAATAGGTTGCCTAAATATGGTTCCCAATCAGAGACAACGATAAACACCTGCCTCTGATTGAGAACCACCCAGACAGCCATAGACTTTGCTAGATAACCCCACTAGCTACAATTTAGCACATACACACTAAAACCCCAAGACAAACACACCACAATACAAAAACTCCATGCCACACTCTGGCCTGACCTAATACATGAAGAAAACACAAAAATACTTAGACCAGGGTGTACATGTCTGAATTGTGTGAATTGTGTGAATTGTGTGAATTGTCTGAATTGTGTGAATTGTGTGAATTGTGTGAATTGTCTGAATTGTGTGAATTGTGTGAATTGTGTGAATTGTGTGAATTGTGTAAATTGTTTGCTCTTTGTTAAATGTTTCTCAATCCAAACAACATACAGAAAAGTGTCTATGTTTATCAATTCCCTGGTTAATATATCACCATGAAGTTACTGTGAATCCCCATCACATTTCCCAGTTAATGTTTAGTGACATTTGTATCCTATTGTCTGTTCATTCATTACATATGTTTCCACTTTATTTTACCGTTCGCATTCCTGGAGTGGAAACGTTGTTTGCCGAGTTCACAAACTACACGACACTTGTGAGTGTAAGATGTTTTGGTTAATTCATTTCAGATTATTTTTTTGTCAAACTCCCCAATGTCTTGTTTAGAGCGCTCAGTGTGTGCATGTGTTTGGTTTCTCCATCCTGTTGAATGTTACGGGGGCGTTTGTTTAGAGCGCTCAGTGTGTGCATGTGTTTGGTTTCTCCATCCTGTTGAATGTTATGGGGGCGTTTGTTTAGAGCGCTCAGTGTGTGCATGTGTTTGGTTTCTCCATCCTGTTGAATGTTACGGGGGCGTTTGTTTAGAGCGCTCAGTGTGTGCATGTGTTTGGTTTCTCCATCCTGTTGAATGTTACGGGGGCGTTTGTTTAGAGCGCTCAGTGTGTGTATGTGTTTGGTTTCTCCATCCTGTTGAATGTTATGGGGGTGTTGGTTTAGAGCGCTCAGTGTGTGCATGTGTTTGGTTTCTCCATCCTGTTGAATGTTATGGGGGCGTTTGTTTAGGCGCTCAGTGTGTGCATGTGTTTGGTTTCTCCATCCTGTTGAATGTTACGGGGACGTTTGTTTAGAGCGCTCAGTGTGTGCATGTGTTTGGTTTCTCCATCCTGTTGAATGTTACGGGGACGTTTGTTTAGAGCGCTCAGTGTGTGCATGTGTTTGGTTTCTCCATCCTGTTGAATGTTATGGGGGCGTTTGTTTAGAGCGCTCAGTGTGTGCATGTGTTTGGTTTCTCCATCCTGTTGAATGTTATGGGGGCGTTTGTTTAGAGCGCTCAGTGTGTGCATGTGTTTGGTTTCTCCATCCTGTTGAATGTTCGGGGCGTTTGTTTAGAGCGCCAGTGTGTGCATGTGTTTGGTTTCTCCATCCTGTTGAATGTTACGGGGGGCGTTTGTTTAGAGCGCTCAGTGTGTGCATGTGTTTGGTTTCTCCATCCTGTTGAATGTTATGGGGGCGTTTGTTTAGAGCGCTCAGTGTGTGCATGTGTTTGGTTTCTCCATCCTGTTGAATGTTACGGGGGCGTTTGTTTAGAGCGCTCAGTGTCTCCATCCTGTTGAATGTTATGGGGGCGTTTGTTTAGAGCGCTCAGTGTGTGCATGCGTTTGGTTTCTCCATCCTGTTGAATGTTATGGGGGCGTTTGTTTAGAGCGCTCAGTGTGTGCATGTGTTTGGTTTCTCCATCCTGTTGAATGTTATAGGGCGTTTGTTTAGAGCGCTCAGTGTGTGCATGTGTTTGGTTTCTCCATCCTGTTGAATGTTACGGGGCGTTTGTTTAGGCGCTCAGTGTGTGCATGTGTTTGGTTTCTCCATCCTGTTGAATGTTCGGGGCGTTTGTTTGAGCGCTCCAGTGTGTGTGCATGTGTTTGGTTTTCCATCCTGTTGAATGTTACGGGGGCGTTTGTTTAGAGCGCTCAGTGTGCATGTGTTTGGTTTCTCCATCCTGTTGAATGTTACGGGGCGTTGTTTAGGCGCTCAGTGTGTGTATGTGTTTGGTTTCTCCATCTGTTGAATGTTACGGGGCGTTGACTGGCGCTCAGTGTGTGTATGTGTTTGGTTTCTCCATCCTGTTACGGGGGCGTGTTGTTTACGGGCGTTTGTTTAGGACGCTCAGTGTGTGTATGTGTTTGGTTTCTCCCATCCTGTTGAATGTTATGGGGTGTTGGTTTAGGCTCAGTGTGTGCATGTGTTTTGGTTTTCTCCATCCTGTTGAATGTTATGGGGGCGTTTGTTTAGAGCGCTCAGTGTGTGCATGTGTTTGGTTTCCCTCCATCCTGTTGAATGTTTTACGGGCGTTTGTTTAGTTCTCCATCAGTGTTTGTGCATGTGTTTGGTTTCTCCATCCTGTTGAATGTTACGGGCGTTTGTTTAGAGCGCTCAGTGGAGCGTTTGTTTGCTCAGTGTGTGTGTTGGTTTCTCCATCCTGTTGAATGTTATGGGGGCATTTGTTTAGAGCGCTCAGTGTGTGCATGTGTTTGGTTTCTCCATCCTGTTGAATGTTACGGGGCGTTTGTTTAGCTCAGCGTTTCTCCATCCTCATGTTGTGTGCATGTGTTTGGTTTCTCCATCCTGTTGAATGTTACGGGGGCGTTTGTTTAGAGCGCTCAGTGTGTGCATGTTTGGTTTCTCCATCCTGTTGAATGTTACGGGCGTTTGTTTAGGCGCTCAGTGTGTGCATGTGTTTGGTTTCTCCATCCTGTTACGAATGTTTAGCGCTCAGTGGGCATGTGTTTGTTTTCCAGATATTAGCTCAGTGTGTGCATGTGTTTGGTTTTCTCCATCCCTGTTGAATGTTACGGGCGTTTGTTTAGAGCGCTCAGTGTGTGCATGTGTTTGGTTTCTCCATCCTGTTGAATGTTACGGGCGTTTGTTTAGGCGCTCAGTGTGTGTATGTGTTTGGTTTCTCCATCCTGTTGAATGTTACGGGCGTTGGTTTAGAGTGCTCAGTGTGTGCATGTGTTTGGTTTCTCCATCCTGTTGAATGTTATGGGGGCGTTTGTTTTAGATATTACGGGCGCTCAGTGTGTGCATGTGTTTGGTTTCTCCATCCTGTTGAATGTTACGGGG
>NW_027031706.1:0-3808 GCF_034236695.1 Oncorhynchus nerka
AGAGTTTGCATTGACTTCTCTCCCCATAGGAATACATTGCCTGCACTTCTAAATTCAACCTGAAGCCTATGTGGGTTATGAATGCCTTATGAACCTGTCTTCTATGACAGTCCATCAGACCACTATGAGGTCTACCTGTGCCAATTCTAAGCTTCCTGAAGCAACCGGAAGTGGTTGAAATCACCTTATCAGTGTTGATCCATACACTGCCTGCAGTTTGATAGACATAGTGCATTCAACCCTGTGTAGATCAGTCAATTCTTAACTTAAAGACTTAAAACTCAGGATTCTGTAAGTGTCTATGTCAATCAAGATATGTTTACTTATAGCTTCCTGTGCCAACCGGAAGTGCCTTTAACCTCTTGCCTCTACTTGGGACGCTTGCGTCCCAACTAGAGCTCTGGAAATGCAAATGCGCTACGCTAAATGCTAATAGTATTAGTTAAAACTCAAAAGTTCATTAAAATACACATGCAGGGTATCAAATTAAAGCTACACTCGTTGTGAATCCAGGCAACAAGTCAGATTTTTAAAATGCTTTTCGGCGACAGCATGAGAAGCTATTATCTGATAGCATGCACCAATACACTACAACAGAAAAGCACAGCAGGGACGTAAACAAAATAATTAGCATTTCGGGCGTTACACAAACCGCACAATAAAATAGAAAACAGTCATTACCTTTCACCATCTTCTTTGTTGGCACTCCTAGATGTCCCATAAACACTATTGGGTCTTTATTTCGATTAAATCGGGCCATATAAAGCCAAGATATCGTTATATGTAGACTGTGTGATAAACGAAAAAAACAGCGATTTCACAACGTAACGTCATTTTTTAAAATTCAAAAAGTAGACGATAAACTTTCACAAAACACTTCGAAATACGTTTGTAATGCTACTTTAGGTATTAGTAAACGTTAATAAGCGATAAAAATCATCCGTAGGCGATGTAAATATCATTAGCTGTCGTCTTGGAAAAAATTTCAGGAGAGAGCTCTTCCGGAATGATCTGGGCGGAGACCGGAGGTAAGTCGTGCCCCTCTTTCGGTTCAACCAAGAATCAAAGATGATTCAATTCACAAGACTCTAGACAACATGGGGATGCTGTGGGAGTTGAATGCTCGGTCATATCTAATTCGGCTCACTGTTAACAATTGCTGGAAGTGGCGCAAGGATATTTATTTCCATTTTCTGTGATCAGGTTTTCCTGCGCTTTCCGATGTAACGCACGTTATGTAATAGCCACAGTTGTGATTTAACCAGTTTTAAAAACGTCCGAGGGTTTCCTATCCACACATTCTAACCATATGAACATACTATATTCCTGGCATGAGTAGCAGGGCGCTGAAATGTTGCGCGATTTTTAACAAAATGTAGAGGGTCAAAAAAGTAGAGGGTCGACTGAAGAGGTTAATTGGGTCACACTGTCTGTTTTGAAGGGTTAAAAAAGTCACATCTCTCCAAAACTTCATATGTGTGACTAGGTAAACCTCATGAACTGTAAATCAGTCATTTCTCCCAACAGATGTCAAAGAAAAGTTCTCACACACACACACAGCAAGGATGGAGTGAAAAAGGGCGGTGCTCAAAGACACAGAGCAGGCAATGGCATTACCATAATCTCTAGGCCGTGCCGAGTTCAACGAGATATCCCGCTTGACCGTAGCTCGCTCGGTCTGAGCGCAGCGACCATGAGAAAAGTAGGCCCAAAATTAAGCCTGCCCCACCACGTCATTTGCTTTTGGGTGACAGTGAGAGAACCTTTAGGGTGAGAAGCACAATTTGACCTCAGGTACGTTCCTAAGGTCCTTCCGATCCGTGCAAGCCTAACCTTGACCGTGTGGCATTAACCCTTAATAGTTAAAAGGTGTTTACTTCAAACAGTTTGCATTGACTTGTCTCCCCATAGGAATACATTGCCTGCACCCCTAAATTCAACCTGAAGCCTATATGGGTTATGAATGCCGTATGAACCTGTCTTTTGTAACAGTCCATCAGGCCAGTATGAGGTCTACCTGTGTTGATTCTGAGCTTCCTGGATCAACCGGAAGTGGTTAAAATCACCCTAAAAGTGTTTTTCCATACCCTGCCTGCAGTTTGATAGACATAGTGCATTCAACCCTGTGTAAATCAGTCAGTTCTTAACGTAAAGACTTAAAACTCAGGATTCTGTAAAAGCATACCCCAATGAGGATATGTGTTGACTTATAGCTTCCTGTGCCAACCGGAAGTGCCATAATTGGTGTCTCTTGGGCTGTTTCGAGGGGTTAAAAAAGTCAGATCTTTCCAAAACTTCACATATGTGATTAGGCAACCCCCATGAACTGTAAATCAGTCATTTTTCCCATAAAATTTCAAAGGAAAACTAAATCACACACACACACAGCTTGGAAGGAGGGACCCATTGGGGTGCGTAGAGACATACACTGCCTGCATTAGTTAACCTTGTTGGAACTTTTAAAGAACCGTCAGACCTAGAGTTCCGAAACTTTAGAATCCTGTTCTAGACCTCAGGTCAATCGTGCGTGGTGAGTTGGGTGGCTCTAGACGGTTCTCGGACCGAGAAACAGCTTCGTACATTTGCAATGACTTCAATTCATTTTGACCATTACGAAAATGGCGACATTTAGAAATGTCTCAGAGACACAAGACTAGCTGCATTGCGACCGCCTCGGTCCATATAGACAGACCCCAACGTTTCGGTCCGATAGCTCATTCAAGGACCCCGTAGCAAATCATAGAAAAAAGTTGATTTTCAGCACCAATTAGGGTTTTGCTCGGACACCAAATGACCGATCGAGCTGAAACTTGGGATTCGGGGTCGCCTCAGCTAGACCTACACATAACATAAGAAATGGACCCGCAGCTACGTGTTTTATGTTTTTTTTATGGTTTGAACATAAGGCGTTGTGAATTTTGGGCCAGCTCTGAAGTATGTGATAGTTGGCTACTAAACGAGTTGGAAAAAGTGGGTTTAGTGTCAGTTTGTATCAGTTTGTTGTCAGAATGATATCTAATTGACTGATGGACGGTGACTTGCTGGTGACTCTTGTCCATTTGCAATATGTTTAAACAGTGAGGTACCATCACCAAAAGTGACATTCTGAAATCAACCCTAACGAGCCATTGAGATGAACCAGAATCACTGCCCAGCCATCCCGAGTTCATCGGGCCAGTCAATTTCACATTCCTGCAGGGTTTTTATAGCATGACAAATTCGTGATGGTACCTGCCCATTGAACCATATTGCAAATACACAGTGACTTTGCAAAAGCGAGAAAACATAAACAAATGGACATGATGAAATCAACACAACGAGTGATGGAAAGGTACAACTATCACTGCTCGGCCACCCTGTGTTCATCAGGCCAGTCAATTTAGCATTTTTGAGCATGTCAAATTTCATATGGCAATTGTCCATTGAACCATATTGCAAATGCACGCGCACTTGCAATATGATTCTATAGTGAAAAACATCACCTAATGGACATGATGAAATCAACACAACGAGTGATGGAAAGGTACAACTATCACTGCTCGGCCATCCTGTGTTCATCAGGCCAGTCAATTTTGCATTCTTGCAGCATGTTCATAGCATGACAATCATGATGGTAAATGCCCATTGAACCATATTGCAAATGCACAGTGCACTTTGCAATATGATTCTATAGTGAAAAAACATCACCAAATGGACATGATGAAATCAACACAACGAGTGATGGAAATGTACAACTATCACTGCTCGGCCATCCTGTGTTCATCAGACCAGTCAATTTTGCATTCCTGCAGGATTTTTATAGCATGAC
>NW_027031708.1:0-3809 GCF_034236695.1 Oncorhynchus nerka
GGGGCACCACAGCGTTGGTAGCAGGTAGCAGTAGCCTGCTGTGTAGAGACAGGGGTACCACGGATGGAGAGTCGGTAGCAGGCAGCAGTAGCCTGCTGTGCAGCAGACAGGGTACCACGGATGGAGCGTTGGTAGCAGTAGCCTGCTGTGTAGAGACAGGGGTACCACGGATGGAGGGTTGGTAGCAGGTAGCAGTAGCCTGCTGTGTAGAGACAGGGGTACCACAGATGGAGCGTTGGTAGCAGGTAGCAGTAGCCTGCTGTGTAGAGACAGGGGTACCACGGATGGAGAGTTGGTAGCAGGTAGCAGTAGCCTGCTGTGTAGAGACAGGGGTACCACGGATGGAGGGTTGGTAGCAGGTAGCAGTAGCCTGCTGTGTAGAGACAGGGGTACCACGGATGGAGGAGTTGGTAGCAGGTAGCAGTAGCCTGCTGTGTAGAGACAGGGTACCACGGATGGAGAGTGTGGTAGCAGTAGCCTGCTGTGTAGAGACAGGGGTACCACAGCGATGGAGAGTTGGTAGCAGGTAGCCTACTGTGTAGAGACAGGGGTACCACGGATGGAGAGTTGGTAGCAGTAGCCTGCTGTGTAGAGACAGGGGTACCACGAATGGAGAGTTGGTAGCAGTAGCCTGCTGTGTAGAGACAGGGGTACCACGGATGGAGAGTTGGTAGCAGGTAGCCTGCTGTGTAGAGACAGGGGTACCACGGATGGAGCATTGGTAGCAGTAGCCTGCTGTGTAGAGACAGGGGTACCACGGATGGAGCATTGGTAGCAGTAGCCTGCTGTGTAGAGACAGGGGTACCACGGATGGAGCATTGGTAGCAGTAGCCTGCTGTGTAGAGACAGGGGTACCACGAATGGAGAGTTGGTAGCAGGTAGCAGTAGCCTGCTGTGTAGAGACAGGGGTACCACGAATGGAGAGTTGGTAGCAGTAGCCTGCTGTGTAGAGACAGGGGTACCACGGATGGAGAGTTGGTAGCAGGTAGCAGTAGCCTGCTGTGTAGAGACAGGGGTACCACGGATGGAGAGTTGGTAGCAGGTAGCAGTAGCCTGCTGTGTAGAGACAGGGGTACCACGGATGGAGCGTTGGTAGCAGTAGCCTGCTGTGTAGAGACAGGGGTACCACGGATGGAGCGTTGGTAGCAGGTAGCAGTAGCCTGCTGTGTAGAGACAGGGGTACCACGGATGGAGCGTTGGTAGCAGGTAGCAGTAGCCTGCTGTGTAGAGACAGGGGTACCACGGATGGAGAGTTGGTAGCAGTAGCCTGCTGTGTAGAGACAGGGGTACCACAGATGGAGCGTTGGTAGCAGGTAGCAGTAGCCTGCTGTGTAGAGACAGGGGTACCACGGATGGAGAGTTGGTAGCAGGTAGCAGTAGCCTGCTGTGTAGAGACAGGGGTACCACGGATGGAGAGTTGGTAGCAGGTAGCAGTAGCCTGCTGTGTAGAGACAGGGGTACCACGGATGGAGAGTTGGTAGCAGGTAGCCTGCTGTGTAGAGACAGGGGTACCACGGATGGAGAGTTGGTAGCAGGTAGCAGTAGCCTGCTGTGTAGAGACAGGGGTACCACGGATGGAGAGTTGGTAGCAGGTAGCAGTAGCCTGCTGTGTAGAGACAGGGGTACCACGGATGGAGAGTTGGTAGCAGGTAGCAGTAGCCTGCTGTGTAGAGACAGGGGTACCACGGATGGAGAGTTGGTAGCAGGTAGCAGTAGCCTGCTGTGTAGAGACAGGGGTACCACGGATGGAGAGTTGGTAGCAGGTAGCAGTAGCCTGCTGTGTAGAGACAGGGGTACCACGGATGGAGGGTTGGTAGCAGTAGCCTGCTGTGTAGAGACAGGGGTACCACAGATGGAGCGTTGGTAGCAGGTAGCAGTAGCCTGCTGTGTAGAGACAGGGGTACCACGGATGGAGCGTTGGTAGCAGGTAGCAGTAGCCTGCTGTGTAGAGACAGGGGTACCACGGATGGAGCGTTGGTAGCAGTAGCCTGCTGTGTAGAGACAGGGGTACCACGGATGGAGCGTTGGTAGCAGTAGCCTGCTGTGTAGAGACAGGGGTACCACGGATGGAGCGTTGGTAGCAGGTAGCAGTATTCTGCTGTGTAGAGACAGGGGTACCACGGATGGAGCGTTGGTAGCAGTAGCCTGCTGTGTAGAGACAGGGGTACCACGGATGGAGAGTTGGTAGCAGTAGCCTGCTGTGTAGAGACAGGGGTACCACGGATGGAGGGTTGGTAGCAGGTAGCAGTAGCCTGCTGTGTAGAGACAGGGGTACCACGGATGGAGCGTTTGTAGCAGGTAGCAGTAGCCTGCTGTGTAGAGACAGGGGTACCACGGATGGAGCGTTGGTAGCAGTAGCCTGCTGTGTAGAGACAGGGGTACCACGGATGGAGAGTTGGTAGCAGTAGCCTGCTGTGTAGAGACAGGGGTACCACGGATGGAGGGTTGGTAGCAGGTAGCAGTAGCCTGCTGTGTAGAGACAGGGGTACCACGGATGGAGGATTGGTAGCAGGTAGCAGTAGCCTGCTGTGTAGAGACAGGGGTACCACGGATGGAGCGTTGGTAGCAGGTAGCAGTAGCCTGCTGTGTAGAGACAGGGGTACCACGGATGGAGAGTTGGTAGCAGTAGCCTGCTGTGTAGAGACAGGGGTACCACGGATGGAGCGTTGGTAGCAGGTAGCAGTAGCCTGCTGTGTAGAGACAGGGGTACCACAGCGTTGGAGAGTTGGTAGCAGGTAGCCCGCTGTGTAGAGACAGGGGTACCACGGATGGAGAGTTGGTAGCAGTAGCCTGCTGTGTAGAGACAGGGGTACCACAGCGTTGGAGAGTTGGTAGCAGGTAGCCTGCTGTGTAGAGACAGGGGTACCACGGATGGAGAGTTGGTAGCAGTAGCCTGCTGTGTAGAGACAGGGGTACCACGGATGGAGAGTTGGTAGCAGGTAGCAGTAGCCTGCTGTGTAGAGACAGGGGTACCACGGATGGAGGGTTGGTAGCAGGTAGCAGTAGCCTGCTGTGTAGAGACAGGGGTACCACGGATGGAGAGTTGGTAGCAGGTAGCAGTAGCCTGCTGTGTAGAGACAGGGGTACCACGGATGGAGAGTTGGTAGCAGGTAGCAGTAGCCTGCTGTGTAGAGACAGGGGTACCACGGATGGAGCCTCTTAGCTAGCTACATTCCTCTTAGCTAGCTACATAGTCGTCGTTGTATCAAAGATAATTGCGTAATTATCGTATTTCGTCGTCTCCTATCTGTCGTCTCCTATCTGTCCAACACGTTCACCGTCTACCGTAGCACTGTAGTACTATCACACTCAACTGAACGTCTTGATTAGTGTAGTGTTAGCTAGCTACATAGCTAGCTACATAGTTGTCTTTGCTGTCTTCGTATCCAAGATAATTGTGTAGCTTAGAGTGTGGAGTCTTAGAGTGATAATTGCGTTATTATCGTATTTCGTCGCCCTCCTATCTGCCTAGCAGCTAGCCAGCTAGCATACGTTCACCGGCTACCGTAGCACTGTAGTAACTATCACACTCAACTGAACGACTTGATTAGTGTAGTGTTAGCTAGCTACATAGCTAGCTACATAGTTGTCTTTGCTGTCTTCGTATCCAAGATAATTGTGTAGTTTAGAGTGTGTAGTCTTAGAGTGATTATCTTAATTCACCGAGGTTAGCTAGCCAGCTATTTTGTCGTCCTTAACGTAGGAGACACTCCTAGCTAGCCAATAGCCAGCCAACGTCTACTGAATAGAACTTTCGCATTCCGGTCGCATTCCCGTCGCTCCACAGGTAGTATCACTTTTTCACTTCA
>NW_027031709.1:0-3809 GCF_034236695.1 Oncorhynchus nerka
GTCTGTGTCTAACTATGAGGTTAGTCTGTGCTCTAACTATGAGGAGCAGTGAGGTTAGTCTGTGTCTAACTGGATGAGGTTAGTCTGTGTCTAACTATGAGGAGCAGTGAGGTTAGTCTGTGTCTAACTATGAGGAGTGAGTTAGTCTGTGTCTAACTATGAGGAGCAGTGAGGTTAGTCTGTGTCTAACTATGAGGAGAAGTGAGGTTAGTCTGTGTCTAACTATGAGGAGCAGTGAGGTTAGTCTGTGTCTAACTATGAGGAGCAGTGAGGTTAGTCTGTGTCTAACTATGAGGTTAGTCTGTGTCTAACTATGAGGAGCAGTGAGGTTAGTCTGTGTCTAACTATGAGGAGCAGTGAGGTTAGTCTGTGTCTAACTATGAGGTTAGTCTGTGTCTAACTATGAGGAGCAGTGAGGTTAGTCTGTGTCTAACTATGAGGTTAGTCTGTGTCTAACTATGAGGAGCAGTGAGGTTAGTCTGTGTCTAACTATGAGGAGCAGTGAGGTTAGTCTGTGTCTAACTATGAGGAGCAGTGAGGTTAGTCTGTGTCTAACTATGAGGAGCAGTGAGGTTAGTCTGTGTCTAACTATGAGGAGCAGGAGGTTAGTCTGTGTCTAACTATGAGGAGCAGTGAGGTTAGTCTGTGTCTAACTATGAGGAGCAGTGAGGTTAGTCTGTGTCTAACTATGAGGAGCAGTGAGGTTAGTCTGTGTCTAACTATGAGGAGCAGTGAGGTTAGTCTGTGTCTAACTATGAGGAGCAGTGAGGTTAGTCTGTGTCTAACTATGAGGAGCAGTGAGGTTAGTCTGTGTCTAACTATGAGGAGCAGTGAGGTTAGTCTGTGTCTAACTATGAGGAGCAGTGAGGTTAGTCTGTGTCTAACTATGAGGAGCAGTGAGGTTAGTCTGTGTCTAACTATGAGGTTAGTCTGTGTCTAACTATGAGGAGCAGTGAGGTTAGTCTGTGTCTAACTATGAGGAGCAGTGAGGTTAGTCTGTGTCTAACTATGAGGAGCAGTGAGGTTAGTCTGTGTCTAACTATGAGGAGCAGTGAGGTTAGTCTGTGTCTAACTATGAGGAGCAGTGAGGTTAGTCTGTGTCTAACTATGAGGAGCAGTGAGGTTAGTCTGTGTCTAACTATGAGGTTAGTCTGTGTCTAACTATGAGGAGCAGTGAGGTTAGTCTGTGTCTAACTATGAGGAGCAGTGAGGTTAGTCTGTGTCTAACTATGAGGAGCAGTGAGGTTAGTCTGTGTCTAACTATGAGGTTAGTCTGTGTCTAACTATGAGGAGCAGTGAGGTTAGTCTGTGTCTAACTATGAGGTTAGTCTGTGTCTAACTATGAGGAGCAGTGAGGTTAGTCTGTGTCTAACTATGAGGAGCAGTGAGGTTAGTCTGTGTCTAACTATGAGGAGCAGTGAGGTTAGTCTGTGTCTAACTATGAGGAGCAGTGAGGTTAGTCTGTGTCTAACTATGAGGAGCAGTGAGGTTAGTCTGTGTCTAACTATGAGGAGCAGTGAGGTTAGTCTGTGTCTAACTAAGGAGAGTGAGGTTAGTCTGTGTCTAACTATGAGGAGCAGTGAGGTTAGTCTGTGTCTAACTATGAGGTTAGTCTGTGTCTAACTGTGAGGAGCAGTGAGGTTAGTCTGTGTCTAACTATGAGGAGCAGTGAGGTTAGTCTGTGTCTAACTATGAGGAGCAGTGAGGTTAGTCTGTGTCTAACTGAGGAGCAGTGAGGTTAGTCTGTGTCTAACTATGAGGAGCAGTGAGGTTAGTCTGTGTCTAACTATGAGGAGCAGTGAGGTTAGTCTGTGTCTAACTATGAGGAGCAGTGAGGTTAGTCTGTGTCTAACTATGAGGAGCAGTGAGGTTAGTCTGTGTCTAACTATGAGGAGCAGTGAGGTTAGTCTGTGTCTAACTATGAGGAGCAGTGAGGTTAGTCTGTGTCTAACTATGAGGTTAGTCTGTGTCTAACTATGAGGAGCAGTGAGGTTAGTCTGTGTCTAACTATGAGGAGCAGTGAGGTTAGTCTGTGTCTAACTATGAGGAGCAGTGAGGTTAGTCTGTGTCTAACTATGAGGAGCAGTGAGGTTAGTCTGTGTCTAACTATGAGGAGCAGTGAGGTTAGTCTGTGTCTAACTATGAGGAGCAGTGAGGTTAGTCTGTGTCTAACTATGAGGTTAGTCTGTGTCTAACTATGAGGAGCAGTGAGGTTAGTCTGTGTCTAACTATGAGGTTAGTCTGTGTCTAACTATGAGGAGCAGTGAGGTTAGTCTGTGTCTAACTATGAGGAGCAGTGAGGTTAGTCTGTGTCTAACTATGAGGAGCAGTGAGGTTAGTCTGTGTCTAACTATGAGGAGCAGTGAGGTTAGTCTGTGTCTAACTATGAGGAGCAGTGAGGTTAGTCTGTGTCTAACTATGAGGTTAGTCTGTGTCTAACTATGAGGAGCAGTGAGGTTAGTCTGTGTCTAACTATGAGGTTAGTCTGTGTCTAACTATGAGGAGCAGTGAGGTTAGTCTGTGTCTAACTATGAGGTTAGTCTGTGTCTAACTATGAGGAGCAGTGAGGTTAGTCTGTGTCTAACTATGAGGAGCAGTGAGGTTAGTCTGTGTCTAACTATGAGGAGCAGTGAGGTTAGTCTGTGTCTAACTATGAGGAGCAGTGAGGTTAGTCTGTGTCTAACTATGAGGAGCAGTGAGGTTAGTCTGTGTCTAACTATGAGGAGCAGTGAGGTTAGTCTGTGTCTAACTATGAGGAGCAGTGAGGTTAGTCTGTGTCTAACTATGAGGTTAGTCTGTGTCTAACTATGAGGAGCAGTGAGGTTAGTCTGTGTCTAACTATGAGGAGCAGTGAGGTTAGTCTGTGTCTAACTATGAGGAGCAGTGAGGTTAGTCTGTGTCTAACTATGAGGAGCAGTGAGGTTAGTCTGTGTCTAACTATGCAGGGTTAGTCTGTGTCTAACTATGAGGAGCAGTGAGGTTAGTCTGTGTCTAACTATAGGAGGTTAGTCTGTGTCTAACTATGAGGAGCAGTGAGGTTAGTCTGTGTCTAACTATGAGGAGCAGTGAGGTTAGTCTGTGTCTAACTATGAGGAGCAGTGAGGTTAGTCTGTGTCTAACTATGAGGAGCAGTGAGGTTAGTCTGTGTCTAACTATGAGGAGCAGTGAGGTTAGTCTGTGTCTAACTATGAGGAGCAGTGAGGTTAGTCTGTGTCTAACTATGAGGAGCAGTGAGGTTAGTCTGTGTCTAACTGTGAGGAGCAGTGAGGTTAGTCTGTGTCTAACTATGAGGTTAGTCTGTGTCTAACTATGAGGAGCAGTGAGGTTAGTCTGTGTCTAACTATGAGGAGCAGTGAGGTTAGTCTGTGTCTAACTATGAGGAGCAGTGAGGTTAGTCTGTGTCTAACTATGAGGAGCAGTGAGGTTAGTCTGTGTCTAACTATGAGGAGCAGTGAGGTTAGTCTGTGTCTAACTATGAGGAGCAGTGAGGTTAGTCTGTGTCTAACTATAGAGCAGTGAGGTTAGTCTGTGTCTAACTATGAGGAGCAGTGAGGTTAGTCTGTGTCTAACTATGAGGAGCAGTGAGGTTAGTCTGTGTCTAACTATGAGGAGCAGTGAGGTTAGTCTGTGTCTAACTATGAGGAGCAGTGAGGTTAGTCTGTGTCTAACTATGAGGAGCAGTGAGGTTAGTCTGTGTCTAACTATGAGGAGCAGTGAGGTTAGTCTGTGTCTAACTATGAGGAGCAGTGAGGTTAGTCTGTGTCTAACTATGAGGAGCAGTGAGGTTAGTCTGTGTCTAACTATGAGGA
>NW_027031710.1:0-3810 GCF_034236695.1 Oncorhynchus nerka
GAGTCAGACAGCCATGTGGAGAAGCGTGGAGGAGTCAGACAGCCATGTAGAGAAGCGTGGAGGAGTCAGACAGCCATGTAGAGAGAAGCGTGGAGGAGTCAGACAGCCATGTAGAGAGAAGCGTGGAGGAGTCAGACAGCCATGTGGAGAGAAGCGTGGAGGAGTCAGACAGCCATGTGAGAGAAGCGTGGAGGAGTCAGACAGCCATGTAGAGAGAAGCGTGGAGGAGTCAGACAGCCATGTAGAGAGAAGCGTGGAGGAGTCAGACAGCCATGTGGAGAGAAGCGTGGAGGAGTCAGACAGCCATGGAGAGAAGCGTGGAGGAGTCAGACAGCCATGTTGAGAGAAGCGTGGAGGAGTCAGACAGCCATGTAGAGAGAAGCGTGGAGGAGTCAGACAGCCATGTGGAGAGAAGCGTGGAGGAGTCAGACAGCCATGTAGAGAGAAGCATGGAGGAGTCAGACAGCCATGTAGAGAGAAGCGTGGAGGAGTCAGACAGCCATGTGGAGAGAAGCGTGGAGGAGTCAGACAGCCATGTAGAGAGAAGCGTGGAGGAGTCAGACAGCCATGTAGAGAGAAGCATGGAGGAGTCAGACAGCCATGTGGAGAGAAGCGTGGAGGAGTCAGACAGCCATGTAGAGAGAAGCGTGGAGGAGTCAGACAGCCATGTAGAGAGAAGCGTGGAGGAGTCAGACAGCCATGTAGAGAGAAGCGTGGAGGAGTCAGACAGCCATGTGGAGAGAAGCGTGGAGGAGTCAGACAGCCATGTGGAGAGAAGCGTGGAGGAGTCAGACAGCCATGTAGAGAAGCGTGGAGGAGTCAGACAGCCATGTGGAGAGAAGCGTGGAGGAGTCAGACAGCCATGTAGAGAGAAGCGTGGAGGAGTCAGACAGCCATGTGGAGAGAAGCGTGGAGGAGTCAGACAGCCATTTGGAGAGAAGCGTGGAGGAGTCAGACAGCCATGTGGAGAGAAGCGTGGAGGAGTCAGACAGCCATGTAGAGAGAAGCGTGGAGGAGTCAGACAGCCATGTAGAGAGAAGCTTGGAGGAGTCAGACAGCCATGTAGAGAGAAGCGTGGAGGAGTCAGACAGCCATGTAGAGAGAAGCGTGGAGGAGTCAGACAGCCATGTGGAGAGAAGCGTGGAGGAGTCAGACAGCCATGTAGAGAGAAGCGTGGAGGAGTCAGACAGCCATGTAGAGAGAGCGTGGAGGAGTCAGACAGCCATGTAGAGAGAAGCGTGGAGGAGTCAGACAGCCATGTGGAGAGAAGCGTGGAGGAGTCAGACAGCCATGTAGAGAGAAGCGTGGAGGAGTCAGACAGCCATGTGGAGAGAAGCGTGGAGGAGTCAGACAGCCATGTGGAGAGAAGCGTGAAGGAGTCAGACAGCCATGTAGAGAGAAGCGTGGAGGAGTCAGACAGCCATGTGGAGAGAAGCGTGGAGGAGTCAGACAGCCATGTAGAGAGAAGCGTGGAGGAGTCAGACAGCCATGTAGAGAGAAGCGTGGAGGAGTCAGACAGCCATGTGAGAGAAGCGTGGAGGAGTCAGACAGCCATGTGGAGAGAAGCGTGGAGGAGTCAGACAGCCATGTAGAGAGAAGCGTGGAGGAGTCAGACAGCCATGTGGAGAGAAGCGTGGAGGAGTCAGACAGCCATGTGGAGAGAAGCGTGGAGGAGTCAGACAGCCATGTGGAGAGAAGCGTGGAGGAGTCAGACAGCCATGTGGAGAGAAGCGTGGAGGAGTCAGACAGCCATGTAGAGAGAAGCGTGGAGGAGTCAGACAGCCATGTAGAGAGAAGCGTGGAGGAGTCAGACAGCCATGTAGAGAGAAGCGTGGAGGAGTCAGACAGCCATGTAGAGAGAAGCATGGAGGAGTCAGACAGCCATGTAGAGAGAAGCGTGGAGGAGTCAGACAGCCATGTAGAGAGAAGCGTGGAGGAGTCAGACAGCCATGTAGAGAGAAGCGTGGAGGAGTCAGACAGCCATGTGGAGAGAAGCGTGGAGGAGTCAGACAGCCATGTGGAGAGAAGCGTGGAGGAGTCAGACAGCCATGTGGAGAGAAGCGTGGAGGAGTCAGACAGCCATGTGGAGAGAAGCGTGGAGGAGTCAGACAGCCATGTGGAGAGAAGCGTGGAGGAGTCAGACAGCCATGTGGAGAGAAGCGTGGAGGAGTCAGACAGCCATGTGGAGAGAAGCATGGAGGAGTCAGACAGCCATGTGGAGAGAAGCGTGGAGGAGTCAGACAGCCATGTAGAGAGAAGCGTGGAGGAGTCAGACAGCCATGTGGAGAGAAGCGTGGAGGAGTCAGACAGCCATGTAGAGAGAAGCGTGGAGGAGTCAGACAGCCATGTAGAGAGAAGCATGGAGGAGTCAGACAGCCATGTGGAGAGAAGCGTGGAGGAGTCAGACAGCCATGTAGAGAGAAGCGTGGAGGAGTCAGACAGCCATGTAGAGAGACGCGTGGAGGAGTCAGACAGCCATGTAGAGAGAAGCGTGGAGGAGTCAGACAGCCATGTAGAGAGAAGCGTGGAGGAGTCAGACAGCCATGTAGAGAGAAGCGTGGAGGAGTCAGACAGCCATGTAGAGAGAAGCGTGGAGGAGTCAGACAGCCATGTGGAGAGAAGCGGGGAGGAGTCAGACAGCCATGTAGAGAGAAGCGGGGAGGAGTCAGACAGCCATGTAGAGAGAAGCGTGGAGGAGTCAGACAGCCATGTGGAGAGAAGCGTGGAGGAGTCAGACAGCCATGTGGAGAGAAGCGTGGAGGAGTCAGACAGCCATGTGGAGAGAAGCATGGAGGAGTCAGACAGCCATGTAGAGAGAAGCGTGGAGGAGTCAGACAGCCATGTAGAGAGAAGCGTGGAGGAGTCAGACAGCCATGTGGAGAGAAGCGTGGAGGAGTCAGACAGCCATGTAGAGAGAAGCGTGGAGGAGTCAGACAGCCATGTGGAGAGAAGCGTGGAGGAGTCAGACAGCCATGTAGAGAGAAGCGTGGAGGAGTCAGACAGCCATGTAGAGAGAAGCGTGGAGGAGTCAGACAGCCATGTGAGAGAGAAGCGTGGAGGAGTCAGACAGCCATGTGGAGAGAAGCGTGGAGGAGTCAGACAGCCATGTGGAGAGAAGCGTGGAGGAGTCAGACAGCCATGTAGAGAGAAGCGTGGAGGAGTCAGACAGCCATGTAGAGAGAAGCGTGGAGGAGTCAGACAGCCATGTGGAGAGAAGCGTGGAGGAGTCAGACAGCCATGTAGAGAAAGCGTGGAGGAGTCAGACAGCCATGTGGAGAAGCGTGGAGAGTCAGACAGCCATGTAGAGAAGCGTGGAGGAGTCAGACAGCCATGTAGAGAGAAGCGTGGAGGAGTCAGACAGCCATGTGGAGAGAAGCGTGGAGGAGTCAGACAGCCATGTGGAGAGAAGCGTGGAGGAGTCAGACAGCCATGTAGAGAGAAGCGTGGAGGAGTCAGACAGCCATGTGGAGAGAAGCGTGGAGGAGTCAGACAGCCATGTGGAGAGAAGCGTGGAGGAGTCAGACAGCCATGTGGAGAGAAGCGTGGAGGAGTCAGACAGCCATGTAGAGAGAAGCGTGGAGGAGTCAGACAGCCATGTAGAGAGAAGCGTGGAGGAGTCAGACAGCCATGCAGAGAGAAGCGTGGAGGAGTCAGGACAGCCATGTGGAGAGAAGCGTGGAGGAGTCAGACAGCCATGTGGAGAGAAGCGTGGAGGAGTCAGACAGCCATGTAGAGAGAAGCGTGGAGGAGTCAGACAGCCATGTAGAGAGAAGCGTGGAGGAGTCAGACAGCCATGTAGAGAGAAGCGTG
>NW_027031711.1:0-3812 GCF_034236695.1 Oncorhynchus nerka
GTAATATACTACCGTTATAATAACTCGACCACCCCAAGGTAATATACTTTCACTGCTGTAAATAACACTGACCACCGCAAAGGTAAATATACTACCGCTCTAATAACACTGACCACCCTATGGTGATATACTACCGCTCATAATAACACTGACCACCCCAAGGTAATATACTACTGCCTCTAATAATACTGACCACCCCAAGGTAATATACTACTGCTCATAATAACACTGACCAACCCAAGGTAATATACTACTGCTCTAATAACACTGACCAACCCAAGGTAAATATACTACTGCTACTAATAACACTGACCACCCCAAGGTAATATACTACTGCTCTAATAACACTGACCACCCCAAGGTAATATACTACTGCTCTAATAACACTGACCAACCCAAGGTAATATACTACTGCTCTAATAACACTGACCACCCCAAGGTAATATACTACTGCTCTAATAACACTGACCACCCCAAGGTAATATACTACTGCTCTAATAGCACTGACCACCCCAAGGTGATATACTACTGCTCTAATAACACTGATACCCCAATGTAATATACTACTGCTATAATAACACTGACCACCCCAAAGGGTAATATACTACTGCTCTAATAACACTGACCACCCCAAGGTATTATACTACTGCTCTAATAACACTGACCACCCCAAAGGGTAATATACTACTGCTCTAATAACACTGACCACCCCAAGGTATATATACTACTTGTCACGTCTAATCAGATTAGGTGGAATCAGGCGCAGAGAGCAGATAGCGATATAAAGTTTATTCTCCGGTGAACAAAAACAAACACGGTCACCCAAACACAGGGTGAAATTATCCAACACAGGATAACAGACTAACCGGAGAATAAGAAACACAAAAACACCGATAGGCGAAATGAATTACAACATAAACAATCGCACAAAACAAGGGTGGGACAACCTACATTATATACAGACACTAATTAACTAAACAACACACAGGTGCAACCAATCAGACAAAACCAACAGATACGAAAAGGGATCGGTAGTGGCTAATGGGGCGGTGCTGACGACCGCCCGAGCACCGCCCGACGGGCAGGAGAATAACCTCGGCGGATCGTGACACTACTGCTCTAATAACACCCAATACATCAAGGTAATATACTACTGCTCTAATAACACTGACCACATCAAGGTAATATACTACTGCTCTAATAACACTGACCACCCCAGGTAATATACTACTGCTCTAATAACACTGACCACATCAAGGTAATATGCTACTGCTCTAATAACACTGACCACATCAAGGTAATATACTACTGTTATAACAATGACCACCCCAAGGTAATATATTACTGCTCTAATAACATGACCACCCCAAGGTAATATACTACTGCTCTAATAACACTGACCACCCCAAGGTAATATACTACTGCTCTAATAACACTGAC
The DNA here is from genome assembly GCF_034236695.1 of Oncorhynchus nerka. Taxonomy (NCBI): domain Eukaryota; kingdom Metazoa; phylum Chordata; class Actinopteri; order Salmoniformes; family Salmonidae; genus Oncorhynchus; species Oncorhynchus nerka. The sequence goes on from NW_027031711.1 coordinate 1,441, forward strand.
CACCCCAAGGTAATATACTACTGCTCAAATAACACTGACCACCCCAAGATTGTATGCTACTGCTCTAATAGCACTGACCACATCAAGGGTAATATGCTGCACAACCACAATAACACTGGTCACATCAAGGTAATATACTACTGTTATAATAACAATGACCACCCCAAGGTAATATATTGCTGCTCTAATAGCATGACCACCCCAAGGTAATATACTGCTGCTCTATGCTTGCTATTACATCAAGATTATTATACTACTGCTCTATCTTTTTATTACATCAAGGAATTAATATGCTACTGCTCTAATAAGCACTGACCACTATAGGGTAATATACTACTGCTCTAATAACTGACCACATCAAGGTAATATGCTGTCTATAGCACTGACCACATCAAGGGTAATATACTACTGTTTATAATAAGCAATGACCACCCCAAGGGTAATATATTACTGCTCTAAATAACTACTTGGAGTAATATACTCTGCTCTAATAACACTGACCACCCCAAGGTAATATACTACTGCTCTAATAACTGACCACCCCAATATATACTGCTCTGCTCTAATAATACTGACCACCCAAGGTAATATACTACTGCTCTAATAATACCTGATCAACACAAGATAATATACTACTGCTCTAATAACACTGACCAACACAAGATAATATATACTACTGCTCTAATATGACCACCCCAAAGGTAATATACTACTGTTATAATAACACTGATGACCCCAGGTAATATACTACTGCTCTAATAACACTGACCACCCCAAGGGTAATATACTACTGTTCTAATAACACTGACCACTAAGGTAATACACTTTCTGCTCTAATAACACTGACCACCCCAAGGTAATATACTACCGCTATAATAACACTGACCACCCCAAGGTAATACACTACTGCTATAATAACACTGGGACCACCCAAGGTATAACATAATTACTGCTCTAATAACACTGACCACCCCAAGGTAATATACTACTGCTCTAATAACACTGACCAACCCAAGGTAATATACTACTGCTCTAATAACACTGACCACCCCAAGGTAATATACTACTGCTCTAATAACACTGACCACCCCAAGGTGATATACTACTGCTCTAATAACACTGAACACCCCAAGGTAATATACTACTGCTCTAATAACACTGACCAACCCAAGGTAGTATACTACTGCTTTATAATAACACTGATCACCCCAAGGTAATATACTACTGCTCTAATAACACTGACCACCCCAAGGTGATATACTACTGCTCTAATAACACTGACCACCCCAATGTAATATACTACTGCTATAATAACACTGACCACCCCAAGGTAATATACTACTGCTCTAATAACACTGACCACCCCAAGGTAATATACTACTGCTCTAATAACACTGACCACCCCAAGGTAATATACTACTGCTCTAATAACACTGACCACCCCAAGGTAATATACTACTTGTCACGTCTAATCAAGGTGGGTGGAATCAGGCGCAGAGAGCAGATAGCGATATAAAGTTTATTCTCCGGTGAACAAAAACAAACACGGTCAACCCAAACACACACAGGGTGAAATTATCCAACACAGGATAACAGACTAACCGGAGAATAAGAAACACAAAAACACCGATAGACGAAATGAATTACAACATAAACAATCCCGCACAAAACAAGGGTGGGACAACCTACATTATATACAGACACTAATTAACTAAACAACACACAGGTGCAACCAATCAGACAAAACCAACAGATACACGAAAAGGGATCGGTAGTGGCTAGTAGGACGGTGACGACGACCGCCGAGCACCGCCCGAACGGGCAGGAGAGCCAACCTCGGCGGAAGTCGTGACACTACTGCTCTAATAACACTGACCACATCAAGGTAATATACTACTGCTCTAATAACACTGACCACATCAAGGTAATATACTACTGCTCTAATAACACTGACCACCCCAAGGTAATATACTACTGCTCTAATAACACTGACCACATCAAGGTAATATGCTACTGCTCTAATAACACTGACCACATCAAGGTAATATACTACTGTTATAATAACAATGACCACCCCAAGGTAATATATTACTGCTCTAATAACACTGACCACCCCAAGGTAATATACTACTGCTCTAATAACACTGACCACCCCAAGGTAATATACTACTGCTCTAATAACACTGACCACCCCAAGGTAATATACTACTGCTCAAATAACACTGACCACCCCAAGGTAATATACTACTGCTCTAATAACACTGACCACATCAAGGTAATATGCTACTGCTCTAATAACACTGACCACATCAAGGTAATATACTACTGTTATAATAACAATGACCACCCCAAGGTAATATATTACTGCTCTA
>NW_027031712.1:0-3813 GCF_034236695.1 Oncorhynchus nerka
CTCTGCCGCCCTCTGGTGACAGGTGAAACCATGACAACCTGAGTGTGGTTAATGTCTCTAGGACGGCTCTCTGCCCCAAGGTGACAGGTGAAACCATGACAACCTGAGTGTGGTTAATGTCTCTAGGACGGCCCTGCCGCCCTCTGGTGACAGGTGAAATCATGACAACCTGAGTGTGGTTAATGTCTCTAGGACAGGTGAAACCATGACAACCTGGAGGTGGTTGTCTCCGTTCTCCTCTGGTGACAGGTGAAACCATGACAACCTGAGTGTGGTTAATGTCTCTAGGATGGCTCTGCCGCCCTCTGGTGACAGGTGAAACCATGACAACCTGAGTGTGGTTAATGTCTCTAGGACGGCCTCTGCCGCCCCTCTGGTGACAGGTGAAACCATGACAACCTGAGTGTGGTTAATGTTCTAGATCGTCTCTGCCGCCTCCCTCTGGTGACAGGTGAAACCATGACAACCTGAGTGTGGTTAATGTGCCGCCCTCTGGTGACAGGTGAAACCATGACAACCGGTGGAGCACGTCTGCCGCCGCCTCTGGTGACAGGTGAAACCATGACAACCTGAGTGTGTTAATGTCTCTAGGACGGCTCTCTGCCGCCCTCTGGTGACAGGTGAAACCATGACAACCTGAGTGTGGTTAATGTCTCTAGGACGGTCTCTGCCGTCCTCTGGTGACAGGTGAACCATGACAACCTGAGGTGGTTAATGACTCTAGACGGTCTCTCTGTCGTCCTCTGGTGACAGGTGAAACCATGACAACCTGAGTGTGGTTAATGACTCTAGGACGGGGCTCTGCCGCCTCTGGTGACAGGTGAAACCATGACAACCTGAGTGTGTGGTTAATGCCCTAGGATGGTTCTGCCGCCTCTGGTGACAGGTGAAACCATGACAACCTGAGTGTGGTTAATGTCTCTAGGACGGCCTCTGCCGCCTCTGGTGACAGGTGAAACCATGACAACCTGAGGTGGTTAATGTCTCTAGGACGGCCCTGCCGTCCTCTGGTGACAGGTGAAACCATGACAACCTGAGTGTGGTTAATGTCTCTAGGACGGTCTCTGCCGTCCTTCTGGTGACAGGTGAAACCATGACAACCTGAGTGTGGTTAATGTCTCTAGACGGTCTCTGCCGCCCTCTGGTGACAGGTGAAAACCATGACAACCTGAGTGTGGTTACTGCCCTAGGATGGTTCTGCCGCCCTCTCTGGTGACAGGTGGTTCATGACAACCTGAGTGTGGTTAATGTCCCTAGGACGCCCTCTGCCGCCCTCTGGTGACAGGTGAAATCATGACAACCTGAGTGTGGTTAATAGTCTCAGGACGGCTCTGCCGCCCTCTTCTGGTGACAGTGAAACCATGACAACCTGAGTGTGGTTAATGTCCCTAGGACGGTCCTGCCGTCCTCTGGTGACAGGTGAAACCATGACAACCTGAGTGTGGTTAATGTCTCTAGACAGCCCCTGCCGCCCTTCTGGTGGCAGGTGAACCACACAACCATGTGTTAATGTCTCTAGACGGCCTCTGCCGCCCTCTGGTGACAGGTGAAACCATGACAACCTGAGTTGACATCCTGATGACAACCTGTTGTTAATGTCTTTAGGACGGTCCCTGCCGCCCTCTGGTGACAGTGGAACCATGAAACCATGACAACCTGAGTGTGGTTAATGTCTCTAGGATGGTCCCTGCCGCCCTCTGGTGACAGGTGGAACCATGACAGGACCTGAGTTGACATGACAACCTGAGTGTGGTTAATGTCTCTAGGATGGTCCCTGCCGCCCTCTGGTGACAGGTGAAACCATGAACCATGACAACCTGACAGGTTGACAACCTGAGTGTTGTTAATGTCTCTAGGACGGTCCCTGCCGCCCTCTGGTGACAGGTGAAACCATGACAACCTGAGTTGACATCCTAGGAGTGTCTGTTAATGTCTCTGAGTGTGGTTAATGTCCCTGCCGCCCTCTGGTGACAGGTGGAACCATGACAACGGCCGCTCGCCCCTCTGGTGACAGGTGAAACCATGACAACCTGAGTGTTGTTAATGTCTCTAGGATGGCCTTCTGCCGCCCTCTGGTGACAGGTGAAACCATGACAACCTGAGTTGACATGTCCTAGGACGGTGCCGCCCTCTGGTGACAGGTGAAACCATGACAACCCGAGTCTGGTTAATGGACGGCCTCTGCCGCCCTCTGGTGACAAGTGGAACCATGACAACCTGAGTTGACATCTGGTGACAGGTGAAACCATGTGTGTGGTTAATGTCTCTAGGACGGTCCTGCCGCCCTCTGTGACAGCTGGAACCATGACAACCTGAGTTACTAGGACGGTTCTGCCGTCCTCTGGTGACAGGTGTGTTGTTAATGTCTCTAGGACGGTCCTGCCGCCCTCTGGTGACAGGTGGAACCATGACAGAGATTACATGCAGAACTCTGGAAAAATATCACTCTGTGTACAACGTAAAACACCAAATAATGTATGCCAGGCAGAATAAGGCCGATACCCACTAATTATCAAAATCCAGCTAAAAGGAAGTGATTTAAAACCAGCTACTAACAAAGCCATCACCAACAGAGAGATGAACCTGGAGAAGAGTCCTCTAAGCAAGCTGGTCCTGGGGCTCTGTTCTAGCACAAACAGACCCCACAGAGCCCTGGGACAGCAAGACAGTTAGACCCATGAGAAAAAAAAGAAATATGGTATTTTACATTGAAAGAATTGATAAAAAACGGACCAAGCTAGAATGCTATCCTGCCCTAAACAGAGAGTACCCACTGGCAGAATACCTGACCACTGTGACTGACCCAAAATTAAGGAAAGCTTGTACAGACTCAGTGGGCATAGCCTTGCTATTGAGAGAGCCGCCGTAGGCAGACCTGGGCTCTCAAGAGATGACAGGCTATGTGCACACTGCCCACAAAATGAGATGGAAACTGAGCTGCACTTCCAAACCTCCTGCCAAATGTATGACCCGTATTAGAGACACATATTTCGCCCAGATTACACAGACCCACAAAGAATTCGAAAACAACCAATTTTGATAAACTCCCATATCTATTGGGTGAAATACTCACCGTGTGACATCACAGCAGCAAGATGTGTGACCTGTTGACACAAGAAAAGGTCAGCCAGTGAAGAATAAACACCATTGTAAATTGAACCTATATTTATGTTAATTTATTTTTCCCTTTTGTACTTTAACTATTTGCACATCGTTACCACACGGTGTATAGACATAATATGACATTTGAAATGTCTTTATTCTTTTGGATCTGTTGTGTAATGTTTACTGTTAATGTTTAAATGTTTTAATTGTTATTTCACTTTTCTTTATTATCTATTTCACTTGCGTTGGCAATGTAAACATATCTTTCCCATGCCAACAAAGCCCTTTGAATTGAATTGAGAGAGAGATCAAGTCAAGCTGGGGTTTAGGACAGGCCATAAGATACAAGATTGGATCTCACGATCTTAATTGTAGCATCTCTGAATCATTTCCCTCCATACTAAAAGAAGGTAAAACCTAAATAATTTCCTCCATACTGAAATAGTAAAGCCTCTCTGATTAATTTCCATATTCATCCATATTGCCTGGTGGTCCTGACTTCATCCGTATTGCCTGGTGGTCCTGACTTCATCCATATTGCCTGTTGGTCCTGACTTCATCCATGTTGCCTGTTGGTCTGTCCAGACCCAGATACTACCACCCCATCCATAGTGCCTGTATTACATCTGTCCAGACCCAGATACTACCACCCCATCCATAGTGCCTGTATTACATCTGTCCAGACCCAGATACTACCACCCCATCCAT
>NW_027031713.1:0-3814 GCF_034236695.1 Oncorhynchus nerka
AGCTAACCCTAAGGGATGGGATGAGACAGTATTGAGCAGCTAACCCTAAGGGATGGGACAGTATTGAGCAGCTAAACCTAACGGAGGGGACAGTATTGAAGAGCTAACCCTAAGGTGTTGGGGATGAGACAGTATTGAGCAGCTAACCCTAAGAGATGGGATGAGAAAGTATTCAGCAGCTAACCCTAAGGGTTGGGATGAGACAGTATTTAGCAGCTAACCCTAAGGGATAGGATGAGACAGTATTGAGCAGCTAACCCTAAGGGATGGGACATTATTGAGTAGCTAACCTAAGGGATGGGATGAGACAGTATTTAGCAGCTAACCCTAAAGGTTGGGGTGAGACAGTATTTAGCAGCTAACCCTAAGGGTTGGGGTGAAACAGTATTTAGCAGCTAACCCTAAGGGTTGGGGTGAGACAGTATTTAGCAGCTAACCCTAAGGGTTGGGGTGAGACAGTATTGAGCAGCTAACCCTAAGGGTTGGGATGAGACAGTATTGAGCAGCTAACCCTAAGGGATGGGACAGTATTGAGCCGCTAAGCCTAAGGGATGGGATGAGACAGTAATTAGCAGCTAACCCTAAGGGTTGGGGTGAGACAGTATTTAGCAGCTAACCCTAAGGGTTGGGGTGAGACAGTATTTAGCAGCTAACCCTAAGGGTTGGGGTGAGACAGTATTTAACAGCTAACCCTAAGGGTTGGGGTGAGACAGTATTTAGCAGCTAACCCTAAGGGTTGGGGTGAGACAGTATTTAGCAGCTAACCCTAAGGGTTGGGGAGAGACCGTATTGAGCAGCTAACCCTAAGGGATGGGATGAGACAGTATTGACCAGCTAACCCTAAGGGATGGGACAGTATTGAGCAGCTAAACCTAACGGAGGGGACAGTATTGAAGAGCTAACCCTAAGTGTTGGGATGAGACAGTAATGAGCAGCTAACCCTAAGAGATGGGATGAGACAGTATTTAGCAGCTAACCCTAAGGGTTGGGGTGAGACAGTATTTAGCAGCTAACCCTAAGGGTTGGGGTGAGACAGTATTTAGCAGCTAACCCTAAGGGTTGGGGTGAGACAGTATTGAGCAGCTAACCCTAAGGGATGGGATGAGACAGTATTTAGCAGCTAACCCTAAGGGATGGGATGAGACAGTATTGAGCAGCTAACCCTAAGGGATGGGATGAGACAGTATTTAGCAGCTAACCCTAAAGGTTGGGGTGAGACAGTATTTAGCAGCTAACCCTAAGGGTTGGGGTGAGACAGTATTTAGCAGCTAACCCTAAGGGTTGGGGTGAGACAGTATTTAGCAGCTAACCCTAAGGGTTGGGGTGAGACAGTATTTAGCAGCTAACCCTAAGGGTTGGGGTGAGACAGTATTGAGCAGCTAACCCTAAGGGTTGGGATGAGACAGTATTGAGCAGCTAACCCTAAGGTGGAGTGGGACAGTATTGAGCCGCTAAGCCTAAGGGATGGGATGAGACAGTAATTAGCAGCTAACCCTAAGGGTTGGGGTGAGACAGTATTTAGCAGCTAACCCTAAGGGTTGGGGTGAGACAGTATTTAGCAGCTAACCCTAAGGGTTGGGGTGAGACAGTATTTAACAGCTAACCCTAAGGGTTGGGGTGAGACAGTATTTAGCAGCTAACCCTAAGGGTTGGGGTGAGACAGTATTTAGCAGCTAACCCTAAGGGTTGGGGAGAGACCGTATTGAGCAGCTAACCCTAAGGGATGGGATGAGACAGTATTGAGCAGCTAACCCTAAGGGATGGGACAGTATTGAGCAGCTAAACCTAACGGAGGGGACAGTATTGAAGAGCTAACCCTAAGTGTTGGGATGAGACAGTAATGAGCAGCTAACCCTAAGAGATGGGATGAGACAGTATTTAGCAGCTAACCCTAAGGGTTGGGATGAGACAGTATTTAGCAGCTAACCCTAAGGGTTAGGATGAGACAGTATTGAGCAGCTAACCCTAAGGGATGGGATGAGACAGTATTGAGCAGCTAACCCTAAGGGATGGGATGAGACAGTATTTAGCAGCTAACCCTAAGGGATGGTGAGACAGTATTGAGCAGCTAACCCTAAGGGATGGGGTGAGACAGTATTTAGCAGCTAACCCTAAGGGTTGGGGTGAGACAGTATTAGCAGCTAACCCTAAGGGATGGAGAGACAGTATTGGAGCAGCTAACCCCAAGGGTTGGGGTGAGACAGTATTTAGCAGCTAACCCTAAGGGATGGGATGAGACAGTATTACTGAGCAGCTAACCCTAAGGGATGGGACAGTATTGAGCAGCTAACCCTAAGGGATGGGATGAGACAGTATTTAGCAGCTAACCCTAAGGGTTGGGGTGAAACAGTATTTAACAGCTAACCCTAAGGGTTGGGGTGAGACAGTATTTAGCAGCTAACCCTAAGGGTTGGGGTGAGACAGTATTGAGCAGCTAACCCTAAGGGTTGGGATGAGACAGTATTGAACAGCTAACCCTAAGGGATGGGACAGTATTGAGCAGCTAACCCTAAGGGATGGGATGAGACAGTATTTAGCAGCTAACCCTAAAGGTTGGGGTGAGACAGTATTTAGCAGCTAACCCTAAGGGTTGGGGTGAGACAGTATTTAGCAGCTAACCCTAAGGGTTGGGAGTGAGACAGTATTGAGCAGCTAACCCTAAGGGATGGGATGAGACAGTATTTAGCAGCTAACCCTAAGGGATGGGGACAGTATTGAGCAGCTAACCCTAAGGGTTGGGGGACAGTATTTAGCAGCTAACCCTAAGGGTTGGGGTGAGACAGTATTGAGCAGCTAACCCTAAGGGATGGGATGAGACAGTATTGAGCAGCTAACCCTAAGGGATGGGACAGTATTGAGCAGCTAACCCTAAGGGATGGGATGAGACAGTATTGTAGCAGCTAACCCTAAGGGTTGGGGTGAGACAGTATTTAGCAGCTAACCCTAAGGGTTGGGGTGAGACAGTATTTAGCAGCTAACCCTAAGGGTTGGGGTGAGACAGTATTTAGCAGCTAACCCTAAGGGATGGGATGAGACAGTATTTAGCAGCTAACCCTAAGGGATGTGGACAGTATTGAGCAGCTAACCCTAAGGGATGGGATGAGACAGTATTTAGCAGCTAACCCTAAAGGTTGGGGTGAGACAGTATTTAGCAGCTAACCCTAAGGGTTGGGGTGAGACAGTATTTAGCAGCTAACCCTAAGGGTTGGGGTGAGACAGTATTGAGCAGCTAACCCTAAGGGATGGGATGAGACAGTATTTAGCAGCTAACCCTAAGGGATGGGACAGTATTGAGCAGCTAACCCTAAGGGATGGGATGAGACAGTATTTAGCAGCTAACCCTAAGGGTTGGGATGAGACAGTATTGAGCAGCTAACCCTAAGGGTTGGGGTGAGACAGTATTTAGCAGCTAACCCTAAGGGTTGGGGTGAGACAGTATTTAGCAGCTAACCCTAAGGGTTGGGGTGAGACAGTATTTAGCAGCTAACCCTAAGGGTTGGGGTGAGACAGTATTTAACAGCTAACCCTAAGGGTTGGGGTGAGACAGTATTTAGCAGCTAACCCTAAGGGTTGGGGTGAGACAGTATTTAGCAGCTAACCCTAAGGGTTGGGGTGAGACAGTATTTAGCAGCTAACCCTAAGGGTTGGGGTGAGACAGTATTTAGCAGCTAACCCTAAGGGTTGGGGTGAGACAGTATTTAGCAGCTAACCCTAAGGGTTGGGGCTGAGACAGTATTTAACAGCTAACCCTAAGGGTTGGGGTGAGACAGTATTTAGCAGCTAACCCTAAGGGTTGGGGTGAGACAGTATTTAG
>NW_027031714.1:0-3814 GCF_034236695.1 Oncorhynchus nerka
ATATACACAGGACAGTGGAGTCCCTATCAGTCTATCACTAACACAGTGATATACACACAGGACAGAGACAGGAGTCCCTATCAGTCTATCACTAACACAGTGATATACACAGTAGACAGAGGAGTTCCTATCAGTCTATCACTAACACAGTGATATACACAGGACAAGTGGGGTTCCTATCCGATCTATCACTAACACAGTGATATACACAGGACATAGAGACAGGAGTCCCTATCAGTCTATCACTAACACAGTGATATACACAGGACAGAGGAGTCCCTATCAGTCTATCACTAACACAGTGATATACACAGGACAGAGGAGTCCCTATCAGTCTATCACTAACACAGTGATATACACAGGACAGAGGAGTCCCTATCCGGTCTATCACTAACACAGTGATATACACAGGACAGAGAGTCCCTATCCAGTCTATCACTAACACAGTGATATACACAGGACAGAGGAGTCCCTATCAGTCTATCACTAACACAGTGATATACACAGGACAGAGGAGTCCCTATCAGTCTATCACTAACACAGTGATATACACAGGACAGAGGAGTCCCTATCAGTCTATTACTAACACAGTGATATACACAGGACAGAGGAGTCCCTATCAGTCTATCACTAACACAGTGATATACACAGGACAGAGGAGTCCTATCAGTCTATCACTAACACAGTGATATACACAGGACAGAGGAGTCCCTATCAGTCTATCACTAACACAGTGATATACACAGGACAGAGGAGTCCCTATCAGTCTATTACTAACACAGTGATATACACAGGACAGAGGAGTCCCTATCAGTCTATCACTAACACAGTGATATACACAGGACAGAGGAGTCCCTATCAGTCTATCACTAACACAGTGATATACACAGGACAGAGGAGTCCCTATCAGTCTATCACTAACACAGTGATATACACAGGACAGAGGAGTCCCTATCAGTCTATCACTAACACAGTGATATACACAGGACAGAGGAGTCCCTATCAGTTCTATCAATAACATATGATATACACAGGAAGAGGAGTCCCTATCAGTCTATTACCACACAGTGATACACAGGACAGAGGAGTTCCTATCAGTCTATCACTAACACAGTGATACACAGGACAGAGGAGTCCCTATCAGTCTATCACTAACACAGTGATATACACAGGGACAGAAGGTCCCTATCAGTCTATCACTAACACAGTGATATACAGGACAGAGGAGTCCCTATCAGTCTACTAACACAGTGATATACACAGGACAGAGTGAGTCCCTATCAGTCTATCACTAACACAGTGATATACACAGGACAGAGGAGTCCCTATCAGTCTATTACTACACACAGATAGTCCCTATCAGCTCCATACAATAGTGATACACAGGACAGAGGAGTCCCTATCAGTCTATTACTAACACAGTGATATACACAGGACAGAGAGTCCCTATCAGTCTATCACTAACACAGTGATATACACAGGACAGAGGAGTCCCTATCAGTCTATCACTAACACAGTGATATACACAGGACAGAGGAGTCTATCACTAACACAGTGATATACACAGGACAGAGGAGTCCCTATCAGTCTATCACCTAACACAGTATATACACAGGACAGAGGAGTCCCTATCAGTCTATCACTAACACAGTGATATACACAGGACAGAGGAGTCCCCTATCAGTCTATCACTAACACAGTGATATACACAGGACAGAGGAGTCCCTATCAGTCTATTACTAACACAGTGATATACACAGGACAGAGGAGTCCCTATCAGTCTATTACTAACACAGTGATATACACAGGACAGAGAGTCCCTATCCAGTCTATCACTAACACAGTGATATACACAGAGGAGTCCCTATCAGTCTATCACTAACACAGTGATATACACAGGACAGAGGAGTCCCTATCAGTCTATCACTAACACAGTGATATACACAGGACAGAGGAGGTCCCTATCAGTCTATCACTAACACAGTGATATACACAGGACAGAGGAGTCCCTATCAGTCTATCACTAACACAGTGATATACACAGGACAGAGAGTCCCTATCAGTCTATTACTAACACAGTGATATACACAGGATAGAGGAGTCCCTATCAGTCTATTACTAACACAGTGATATACACAGGACAGAGGTCCCTATCAGTCTATTACTAACACAGTGATATACAGGACAGAGGAGTCCTATCCAGTCTATTACTAACACAGTGATATACACAGGACAGAGGAGTCCCTATCAGTCTATCACTAACACAGTGATATACACAGGACAGAGAGTCCCTATCAGTCTATTACTAACACAGTGATATACACCAGGACAGGAGTCCCTATCAGTCTATTACTAACACAGTGATATACACAGGACAGAGGAGTCCCTATCAGTCTATCACTAACACAGTGATATACACAGGACAGAGGAGTCCCTATCAGTCTATCACTAACACAGTGATATACACAGGACAGAGAGTCCCTATCAGTCTATTACTAACACAGTGATGTACACAGGACAGGGAGTCTATCAGTCTATCACTAACACAGTGATATACACAGGACAGAGGGTCCCTATCAGTCTATCACTAACACAGTGATATACACACAGGACAGAGGAGTCCCTATCAGTCTATTACTAACACAGTGATGTACACAGGACAGAGTGGGGTCCCTATCAGTCTATCACTAACACAGTGATATACACAGGACAGAGAGTCCCTATCAGTCTATCACTAACACAGTGATATACACAGGATGAGGAGAGTCCCTATACACAGGACAGAGGAGTCTATCACTAACACAGTGATATACACAGGACAGGAGACAGGAGTCCCTATCAGTCTATCACTAACACATTGATATACTTGCAGGACAGAGGGTGAGTCCCTATCAGTCTATTCACTAACACAGTGATATACAAAGGACAGAGGAGTCCCTATCAGTCTATCACTAACACAGTGATATACACAGGACAGGAGTTCCTATCAGTCTATCACTAACACAGTGACATACACAGGACAGAGGAGTCCCTATCAGTCTATCACTAACACAAGTGATATACACAGGACAGAGGAGTCCCTATCAGTCTATCACTAACACAGTGATATACACAGGACAGAGGAGTCCCTATCAGTCTATTACTAACACAGTGATATACACAGGACAGAGGAGTCCCTATCAGTCTATTACTAACACAGTGATATACACAGGACAGAGGAGTCCCTATCAGTCTATCACTAACACAGTGATATACACAGGACAGAGGAGTCCCTATCAGTCTATTACTAACACAGTGATATACACAGGACAGAGGAGTCCCTATCAGTCTATCACTAACACAGTGATATACACAGGACAGAGGTCCCTATCAGTCTATCACTAACACAGTGATATACACAGGACAGAGGAGTCCCTATCAGTCTATTACTAACACAGTGATATACACAGGACAGAGGAGTCCCTATCAGTCTATCACTAACACAGTGATATACACAGGACAGAGGAGTCCCTATCAGTCTATCACTAACACAGTGATATACACAGGACAGAGGAGTCCCTATCAGTCTATTACTAACACAGTGATATACACAGGACAGAGGAGTCCCTATCAGTCTATCACTAACACAGTGATATACACAGGACAGAGGAGTCCCTATCAGTCTATCACTAACACAGTGATATACACAGGACAGAGAGACAGGAGTCCCTATCAGTCTATCACTAACACAGTGATATACACAGGACAGAGAGACAGGAGTCCCTATCAGTCTATCACTAACACAGTGATATACACAGGACAGAGGAGGTCCCTA
>NW_027031715.1:0-3816 GCF_034236695.1 Oncorhynchus nerka
AGTCTGTAGTGTATGTTATATAGTCTGTAGTGTATGTTATATAGTCTGTAGTGTATGTTATATAGTCTGTAGTGTATATTATATAGTCTGTAGTGTATGTTATATAGTCCAGTGTATGTTATATAGTCTGTGAGTGTATAGTCTGGATATAGTCTGTAGTGTATGTTATATAGTCTGTAGTGTATGTTATATAGTCCATAGTGTATGTTGTATAGTCCGTGAGTGTATGTTATATAGTCCGTAGTGTATGTTATATAGTCCGTAGTGTATGTTATATAGTCTGTAGTGTATGTTATATAGTCTGTAGTGTATGTTATATAGTCTGTAGTGTATGTTATATAGTCTGTAGTGTATGTTATATAGTCTGTAGTGTATGTTATATAGTCTGTAGTGTATGTTATATAGTCTGTAGTGTATATTATATAGTCTGTAGTGTATAGTCTGTAGTGTATAGTCTGTAGTGTATGTTATATAGTCTGTAGTGTATGTTATATAGTCTGTAGTGTATGTTATATAGTCTGTAGTGTATGTTATATAGTCTGTAGTGTATGTTATATAGTCTGTAGTGTATGTTATATAGTCTGTAGTGTATGATTATATAGTCTGTAGTGTATGTTATATAGTCTGTAGTGTATGTTATATAGTCTGTAGTGTATGTTATATAGTCTGTAGTGTATGTTATATAGTCTGTAGTGTATGTTATATAGTCTGTAGTGTATGTTATATAGTCTGTAGTGTATATTATATAGTCTGTAGTGTATGTTATATAGTCTGTAGTGTATGTTATATAGTCTGTAGTGTATGTTATATAGTCTGTAGTGTATGTTATATAGTCTGTAGTGTATATTATATAGTCTGTAGTGTATGTTATATAGTCTGTAGTGTATGTTATATAGTCTGTAGTGTATGTTATATAGTCTGTAGTGTATGTTATATAGTCTGTAGTGTATGTTATATAGTCTGTAGTGTATATTATATAGTCTGTAGTGTATAGTCTGTAGTGTATGTTATATAGTCTGTAGTGTATGTTATATAGTCTGTAGTGTATGTTATATAGTCTGTAGTGTATGTTATATAGTCTGTAGTGTATGTTATATAGTCTGTAGTGTATGTTATATAGTCTGTAGTGTATAGTCTGTAGTGTATGTTATATAGTCTGTAGTGTATGTTATATAGTCTGTAGTGTATGTTATATAGTCTGTAGTGTATGTTATATAGTCTGTAGTGTATGTTATATAGTCTGTAGTGTATAGTCTGTAGTGTATGTTATATAGTCTGTAGTGTATGTTATATAGTCTGTAGTGTATGTTATATAGTCTGTAGTGTATGTTATATAGTCTGTAGTGTATGTTATATAGTCTGTAGTGTATGTTATATAGTCTGTAGTGTATGTTATATAGTCTGTAGTGTATGTTATATAGTCTGTAGTGTATGTTATATAGTCCAGTGTATGTTGTATAGTCTGTAGTGTATGTTATATAGTCTGTAGTGTATGTTATATAGTCTGTAGTGTATGTTATATAGTCTGTAGTGTGTATATAGTCTGTAGTGTATGTTATATAGTCTGTAGTGTATGTTATATAGTCTGTAGTGTATGTTATATAGTCTGTAGTGTATGTTATATAGTCTGTAGTGTATGTTATATAGTCTGTAGTGTATGTTATATAGTCTGTAGTGTATGTTATATAGTCTGTAGTGTATGTTATATAGTCTGTAGTGTATGTTATATAGTCTGTAGTGTATGTTATATAGTCTGTAGTGTATGTTATATAGTCTGTAGTGTATGTTATATAGTCTGTAGTGTATGTTATATAGTCTGTAGTGTATGTTATATAGTCTGTAGTGTATATTATATAGTCTGTAGTGTATGTTATATAGTCTGTAGTGTATGTTATATAGTCTGTAGTGTATGTTATATAGTCTGTAGTGTATGTTATATAGTCTGTAGTGTATGTTATATAGTCTGTAGTGTATGTTATATAGTCTGTAGTGTATGTTATATAGTCTGTAGTGTATGTTATATAGTCTGTAGTGTATGTTATATAGTCTGTAGTGTATGTTATATAGTCTGTAGTGTATGTTATATAGTCTGTAGTGTATGTTATATAGTCTGTAGTGTATGTTATATAGTCTGTAGTGTATGTTATATAGTCTGTAGTGTATGTTATATAGTCTGTAGTGTATGTTATATAGTCTGTAGTGTATGTTATATAGTCTGTAGTGTATGTTATATAGTCTGTAGTGTATGTTATATAGTCTGTAGTGTATGTTATATAGTCTGTAGTGTATGTTATATAGTCTGTAGTGTATGTTATATAGTCTGTAGTGTATGTTATATAGTCTGTAGTGTATGTTATATAGTCTGTAGTGTATGTTATATAGTCTGTAGTGTATGTTATATAGTCTGTATGTTGTATAGTCTGTAGTGTATGTTATATAGTCTGTAGTGTATGTTATATAGTCCTGTAGTGTATGTTATATAGTCTGTAGTGTATGTTATATAGTCTGTAGTGTATGTTATATAGTCTGTAGTGTATATTATATAGTCTGTAGTGTATGTTTATATAGTCTGTAGTGTATGTTATATAGTCGTAGTGTATGTTATATAGTCTGTAGTGTATGTTGTATAGTCTGTAGTGTATGTTATATAGTCTGTAGTGTATGTTATATAGTCTGTAGTGTATGTTATATAGTCCGTAGTGTATGTTATATAGTCTGCAGTGTATGTTATATAGTCTGTAGTGTATGTTATATAGTCTGTAGTGTATGTTATATAGTCTGTAGTGTATGTTATATAGTCTGTAGTGTATGTTATATAGTCTGTAGTGTATATTGTATAGTCCAGTGTATGTTATATAGTCTGTAGTGTATATTATATAGTCTGTAGTGTATGTTATATAGTCTGTAGTGTATAGTTATATAGTCTGTAGTGTATGTTATATAGTCTAGTAGTGTATGTTATATAGTCTGTAGTGTATGTTATATAGTCTGTAGTGTATGTTATATAGTCTAGTAGTGTATGTTATATAGTCTGTAGTGTATGTTATATAGTCTGTAGTGTATGTTATATAGTCTGTAGTGTATGTTATATAGTCTGTAGTGTATGTTATATAGTCTGTAGTGTATGTTATATAGTCTGTAGTGTATGTTATATAGTCTGTAGTGTATGTTATATAGTCTGTAGTGTATATTATATAGTCCGTAGTGTATATTATATAGTCTGTAGGTATATTATATAGTCTGTAGTGTATATATATAGTCTGTAGTGTATGTTGTATAGTCTGTAGTGTATATTATATAGTCTGTAGTGTATGTTATATAGTCTGTAGTGTATGTTGTATAGTCTGTAGTGTATGTGTATAGTCTGTAGTGTATGTTATATAGTCTGTAGTTATGTTAGTATAGTCTGTAGTGTATGTTATATAGTCTGTAGTGTATGTTATATAGTCTGTAGTGTATGTTATATAGTCTGTAGTGTATGTTATATAGTCTGTGGTGTATGTTGTATAGTCTGTAGTGTATGTTATATAGTCTGTAGTGTATGTTATATAGTCTGTAGTGTATGTTATATAGTCTGTAGTGTATGTTATACAGTCTGTAGTGTATGTTGTATAGTCTGTGAGTGTGTGTTATATGGTCTGTGGTGTATGTTATATAGTCTGTAGTGTATGTTATATAGTCTGTAGTGTATGTTATATAGTCTGTAGTGTATTTATATAGTCTGTGTGTATGTTATATAGTCTGTAGTGTATGTTATATAGTCTGTAGTGTATGTTATATAGTCTGTAGTGTATGTTATATAGTCTGTAGTGTATG
>NW_027031716.1:0-3818 GCF_034236695.1 Oncorhynchus nerka
CATTTACATTACATTTAAGTCATTTAGCAGACGCTCTTATCCAGAGCGACTTACAAATTGGTGCTTTCACCTTATGACATCCAGTGGAACAGCCACTTTACAATAGTGCATCTAGGTCTTTTAAGGGGGGAGGGGGAGAAGGATTACTTTATCCTATCCTAGGTATTCCCTTAAAGAGGTGGGGTTTCAGGTGTCTCCGGAATTGTGGTGATTGACTCGCTGTCCTGGCGTCGTGAGGGGAGTTTGTTCCACCATTGGGGGCCAGAGCAGAACAGTTTTGACTGGGCTGAGCGGGAACTGTACTTCCTCAGTGGTAGGGGAGGCGAGCAGGCCAGAGGTGGATGAACGAGTGCCCTTGTTTGGGTGTAGGGCCTGATCAGGAGCCTGGAGGTAGTGAGGTGCCGTTCCCCTCACAGCTCCGTAGGCAAGCACCATGGTCTTCTAGAAGGATGCGAAGCTTCAACTGAAGCCAGTGGAGAGCGGAGGAGCGGGGTGACGTGAGAGAACTTTGGGAAGGCTGAACACCAGACGGGCTGCGCGCGTTCTGGATGAGTTGTAGGGGTTTAATGGCACAGGCAGGGAGCCCAGCCAACAGCGAGTGGTGCAGTAATCCAGACGGAGATGACAAGTGCCTGGATTAGGACCTGCGCCCTTCCCTGTGTGAGGCAGGGTCAGATTCTGGATGTTGTAGAGCATGAACCTACAGGAACGGGCCACCGCCTTGATGTTATTTGAGAACGACAGGGTGTTGTCCAGGATCACGCCAAGGTTCTTAGCGCTCTGGGACGAGGATACAATGGAGTTGTCAACCGTGATATGAGATCATGGAACGGGCAGTCTTCCCCCGGGAGGAAGAGCAGCTCCGTTCAGCTTGAGGTTGCCGAGGTTCAGCTGATATCTGTGCTGTACAGAAACCAGATGATCCGTCATCCACACTGGGATATGTCTGCCAGACATGCAGAGATGCGATTCGCCACCTGGTCGCCAGAAGGGGGAAAGGAGAAGAATAATTGTGTGTCAGTCTGCATAGCAATGATAGAGAGACCATGTGAGGTTATGACAGAGCCAAGTGACTTTGGTGTATAGCGAGAATAGGAGAGGGCCTAGAACAGAGCCCTGGGGGACACCAGTGGTGAGAGCACGGTGAGAGACGGATTCTCGCCACGCCACCTGGTAGGAGCGACCTGTCAGGTAGGACGCAATCCAAGCGTGGGCCGCGCCGAGATGCCCAACTCGGAGAGGGTGGAGAGGAGGATCTGATGGTTCACAGTATCGGCAGCCGATAGGTCTAGAAGGATGAGAGCAGAGGAGAGAGAGTTAGCTTTAGCAGTGCGGAGCGCTCCGTGATACAGAGAAGAGCAGTCTCAGTTGAATGACTAGTCTTGAAACCTGACTGATTTGGATCAAGAAGGTCATTCTGAGAGAGATAGCGGGAGAGCTGGCCAAGGACGGCACGTTCAAGAGTTTTGGAGAGAAAAGAAAGAAGGGATACTGGTCTGTAGTTGTTGACATCGGAGGGATCGAGTGTAGGTTTTTTCAGAAGGGGTGCAACTCTCGCTTCTCTTGAAGACGGAGGACGTAGCCAGCGGTCAGGGATGAGTTGATGAGCGAGGTGAGGTAAGGGAGAAGGTCACCGGAGATGGTCTGGAGAAGAGAGGAGGGGATAGGGTCAAGCGGGCAGGTTGTTACGGCCGGTCGTCACAAGACGCGAGATGTCATCTGGAGAGAGAGGGGAGAAAGAGGTCAGAGCACAGGGTAGGGCAGTGTGAGCAGAACCAGCGGTGTCGCTTGACTTAGCAACGAGGATCGGATGTCGCGTCGACCTTCTTTTCAAAATGGTTGACGAAGTCATCTGCAGAGAGGGAGGAGGGGGAGGGGGAGGAGGATTCAAGAGGGAGGAGAAGGTGGCAAAGAGCTTCCTAGGGTTAGAGGCAGATGCTTGGAATTTAGAGTGGTAGAAAGTGGCTTTAGCAGCAGAGACAGAGGAGGAAAATGTAGAGAGGAGGGAGTGAAAGGATGCCAGGTCTGCAGGGAGGCGAGTTTTCCTCCATTTCCGCCGGCTGCCCGGAGCCCTGTTCTGTGAGCTCGCAATGAGTCGCCGAGCCACGGAGCGGGAGGGGAGGACCGAGCCGGCCTGGAGGATAGGGGACATAGAGAGTCAAAGGATGCAGAAAGGGAGGAGAGGAGGGTTGAGGAGGCAGAATCAGGAGATAGGTTGAGAAGGTTTGAGCAGAGGGAAGAGATGATAGGATGGAAGAGGAGAGAGTAGGGGAGAGAGAGCCAAGGTTGGGACGGCGCGATACCATCCGAGTAGGGGCAGTGTGGGAAGTGTTGGATGAGAGCGAGAGGGAAAAGGATACAAGGTAGTGGTCGGAGACTTGGAGGAGTTGCAATGAGGTTAGTGGAGGAACAGCATCTAGTAAAGATGAGGTCGAGCGTATTGCCTGCCTTGTGAGTAGGGGGGAAGGTGAGAGGGTGAGGTCAAAAGAGGAGAGGAGTGGAAAGAAGGAGGCAGAGAGGAATGAGTCAAAGGTAGACGTGGGGAGGTTAAAGTCGCCCAGAACTGTGAGAGGTGAGCCGTCCTCAGGAAAGGAGCTTATCAAGGCATCAAGCCTCATTGATGAACCTCCGAGGGAACCTGGAGGGCGATAAATGATAAGGATGTTAAGCTTGAAAGGGCTGGTAACTGTGACAGCATGGAATTCAAAGGAGGCGATAGACAGATGGGTAAGGGAGAAAGAGAGAATGACCACTTGGGAGAGATGAGGATCCCGGTGCCACCACCCCGCTGACCAGAAGCTCTCGGGTGTGCGAGAGCACGTGGGCGGACGAAGAGAGAGCAGTAGGAGTAGCGGTGTTGTCTGTGGTGATCCATGTTTCCGTCAGAGCCAAGAAGTCGAGGGACTGGAGGGAGACATAGGCTGAGATGAACTCTGCCTTGTTGGCCGCAGATCGGCAGTTCCAGAGGCTACCGGAGACCTGGAACTCCACGTGGGTCGTGGCGCGCTGGGACCACCAGATTAGGTGGCTGCGGCCATGCGGTGTGGAGCGTTTGTATGGTCTGTGCAGAGAGGAGAGAACAGGGATAGACAGACACATAGTTGACAGGCTAGAGAAGAGGCTACGCTAATGCAGAGGAGATTGAATGACAAGTGGACTACACGTCTCGAATGTTCAGAAAGTTAAGCTTACGTAGCAAGAATCTAATTGACTAAAAATGATTAAAATGATAGAGTACTGCTGGGGTAGGCTAGCCATGCGTTGTTGACACTACCCTAATCAAGTCGCACCGCTGAGTGTGAAGTTTCTACAATGCTGCTTATCGGGAGCCAGCTGGCTAGCTAGCAGTGTTGGTTATGTTACGCTATGCTAGGAGAACGACAATAGCTGGCTAGCTAACCTAGAAAATCGCTCTAGACTACACAATTATCTTTGAAACAAAGACGGCTATGTAGCTAGCTATGTAGCTAGCTACGATCAAACAAATCACACCGTTGGGACTGTAATGAAATGAAGTGAAAAAGTGATACTACCTGTGGAGCGACGCGGAATGCGACCGAATGCGAAAGTTCTATTCAGTAGACGCTGGTTGGCTATTGGCTAGCTAGGAGGTCTCCTACGTTAAGGACTACAAAATAGCTGGCTAGCTAACCTCGGTGAATTAAGATAATCACTCTAAGACTACACACTCTAAACTACACAATTATCTTGGATACGAAGACAGCAAAGACAACTATGTAGCTATCAAGTGCTGCAGGTTCTAGTTTTATCTTATCTTGATTATTGTCCAGTCATAATGGTCAAGTGCTGCAGGTTCT
>NW_027031717.1:0-3818 GCF_034236695.1 Oncorhynchus nerka
GATACAGATACTGTCATTCCCAGCGATACAGATACTGTCATTCCCAGCCGATACAGATACTGTCATTCCCAGATACAGATACTGTCATTCCCAGCCGATACAGATACTGTCATTCCCAGCCGATACAGATACTGTCATTCCCAGATACAGATACTGTCATTCCCAGCAGATACAGATACTGTCATTCCCAGCCGATACAGATACTGTCATTCCCAGCCGATACAGATACTGTCATTCCCAGCCGATACAGATACTGTCATTCCCAGCCGATACAGATACTGTCATTCCCAGCCGATACAGATACTGTCATTCCCAGCCGATACAGATACTGTCATTCCCAGCCGATACAGATACTGTCATTCCCAGCGATACAGATACTGTCATTCCCAGCCGATACAGATACTGTCATTCCCAGCCGATACAGATACTGTCATTCCCAGCGATACAGATACTGTCATTCCCAGCCGATACAGATACTGTCATTCCCAGCAGATACAGATACTGTCATTCCCAGCCGATACAGATACTGTCATTCCCAGCCGATACAGATACTGTCATTCCCAGCCGATACAGATACTGTCATTCCCAGCCGATACAGATACTGTCATTCCCAGCCGATACAGATACTGTCATTCCCAGCGATACAGATACTGTCATTCCCAGCCGATACAGATACTGTCATTCCCAGCGATACAGATACTGTCATTCCCAGCCGATACAGATACTGTCATTCCCAGCCGATACAGATACTGTCATTCCCAGCGATACAGATACTGTCATTCCCAGCAGATACAGATACTGTCATTCCCAGCCGATACAGATACTGTCATTCCCAGCCGATACAGATACTGTCATTCCCAGCAGATACAGATACTGTCATTCCCAGCCGATACAGATACTGTCATTCCCAGCCGATACAGATACTGTCATTCCCAGCCGATACAGATACTGTCATTCCCAGCAGATACAGATACTGTCATTCCCAGCCGATACAGATACTGTCATTCCCAGCCGATACAGATACTGTCATTCCCAGATACAGATACTGTCATTCCCAGCCGATACAGATACTGTCATTCCCAGCCGATACAGATACTGTCATTCCCAGCCGATACAGATACTGTCATTCCCAGCAGATACAGATACTGTCATTCCCAGCCGATACAGATACTGTCATTCCCAGCAGATACAGATACTGTCATTCCCAGCAGATACAGATACTGTCATTCCCAGATACAGATACTGTCATTCCCAGATACAGATACTGTCATTCCCAGCAGATACAGATACTGTCATTCCCAGATACAGATACTGTCATTCCCTGATACAGATACTGTCATTCCCAGATACAGACACTGTCATTCCCAGCAGATACAGATACTGTCATTCCCAGCTGATACAGATACTGTCATTCCCAGCCGATACAGATACTGTCATTCCCAGCCGATACAGATACTGTCATTCCCAGCCGATACAGATACTGTCATTCCCAGCGATACAGATACTGTCATTCCCAGCCGATACAGATACTGTCATTCCCAGCCGATACAGATACTGTCATTCCCAGCCGATACAGATACTGTCATTCCCAGCCGATACAGATACTGTCATTCCCAGCCGATACAGATACTGTCATTCCCAGCCGATACAGATACTGTCATTCCCAGCCGATACAGATACTGTCATTCCCAGCTGATACAGATACTGTCATTCCCAGCAGATACAGATACTGTCATTCCCAGCCGATACAGATACTGTCATTCCCAGCCGATACAGATACTGTCATTCCCAGCAGATACAGATACTGTCATTCCCAGATACAGATACTGTCATTCCCAGCCGATACAGATACTGTCATTCCCAGCCGATACAGATACTGTCATTCCCAGCCGATACAGATACTGTCATTCCCAGCCGATACAGATACTGTCATTCCCAGCAGATACAGATACTGTCATTCCCAGCCGATACAGATACTGTCATTCCCAGCCGATACAGATACTGTCATTCCCAGCCGATACAGATACTGTCATTCCCAGCCGATACAGATACTGTCATTCCCAGATACAGATACTGTCATTCCCAGCCGATACAGATACTGTCATTCCCAGCCGATACAGATACTGTCATTCCCAGCCGATACAGATACTGTCATTCCCAGATACAGATACTGTCATTCCCAGCAGATACAGATACTGTCATTCCCAGCCGATACAGATACTGTCATTCCCAGCCGATACAGATACTGTCATTCCCAGCAGATACAGATACTGTCATTCCCAGATACAGATACTGTCATTCCCAGCCGATACAGATACTGTCATTCCCAGCAGATACAGATACTGTCATTCCCAGATACAGATACTGTCATTCCCAGATACAGATACTGTCATTCCCAGATACAGATACTGTCATTCCCAGCCGATACAGATACTGTCATTCCCAGCGATACAGATACTGTCATTCCCAGATACAGATACTGTCATTCCCAGCGATACAGATACTGTCATTCCCAGATACAGATACTGTCATTCCCAGCAGATACAGATACTGTCATTCCCAGCGATACAGATACTGTCATTCCCAGCGATACAGATACTGTCATTCCCAGCGATACAGATACTGTCATTCCCAGCAGATACAGATACTGTCATTCCCAGCGATACAGATACTGTCATTCCCAGCCGATACAGATACTGTCATTCCCAGATACAGATACTGTCATTCCCAGCGATACAGATACTGTCATTCCCAGCGATACAGATACTGTCATTCCCAGCCGATACAGATACTGTCATTCCCAGCGATACAGATACTGTCATTCCCAGCCGATACAGATACTGTCATTCCCAGCCGATACAGATACTGTCATTCCCAGCAGATACAGATACTGTCATTCCCAGCCGATACAGATACTGTCATTCCCAGATACAGATACTGTCATTCCCAGCCGATACAGATACTGTCATTCCCAGCAGATACAGATACTGTCATTCCCAGCCGATACAGATACTGTCATTCCCAGCCGATACAGATACTGTCATTCCCAGCCGATACAGATACTGTCATTCCCAGCCGATACAGATACTGTCATTCCCAGCAGATACAGATACTGTCATTCCCAGCCGATACAGATACTGTCATTCCCAGCCGATACAGATACTGTCATTCCCAGTGATACAGATACTGTCATTCCCAGCAGATACAGATACTGTCATTCCCAGCTGATACAGATACTGTCATTCCCAGCCGATACAGATACTGTCATTCCCAGATACAGATACTGTCATTCCCAGCAGATACAGATACTGTCATTCCCAGCCGATACAGATACTGTCATTCCCAGCCGATACAGATACTGTCATTCCCAGCCGATACAGATACTGTCATTCCCAGCCGATACAGATACTGTCATTCCCAGCCGATACAGATACTGTCATTCCCAGATACAGATACTGTCATTCCCAGCAGATACAGATACTGTCATTCCCAGCCGATACAGATACTGTCATTCCCAGCCGATACAGATACTGTCATTCCCAGATACAGATACTGTCATTCCCAGCCGATACAGATACTGTCATTCCCAGCAGATACAGATACTGTCATTCCCAGCCGATACAGATACTGTCATTCCCAGCCGATACAGATACTGTCATTCCCAGCAGATACAGATACTGTCATTCCCAGCAGATACAGATACTGTCATTCCCAGCCGATACAGATACTGTCATTCCAGCAGATACAGATACTGTCATTCCCAGCAGATACAGATACTGTCATTCCCAGCGATACAGATACTGTCATTCCCAGATACA
>NW_027031718.1:0-3820 GCF_034236695.1 Oncorhynchus nerka
TGCTACTCCTGTTTATTATCTATACATAGTCACTTCACCCTACCTACATGTACTTCTCTGTTTATTATCTATGCATAGTCACTTCACCCTACCTACATGTACCTCTGTTTATTATCTATACATAGTCACTTCACTCCTACCTACATGTCCTTCTCTGCTTATTATCTATGCATAGTCACTTCACCCCTACCTACATGTACTCTCTGTTTATTATCTATACTATAGTCACTTCACCCCTACCTACATGTCCTCTCTGTTTATTATCTATACATAGTCACTTCACCCCTACCTACATGTACCCTGCTGCTACTCTCTGTTTATTATCTATGCATAGTCACTTCACCCTACCTACATGTACCCTCGCTACTCTCTGTTTATTATCTATGCATAGTCACTTCACCCCTACCTACATGTCCTCTCTGTTTATTATCTATACATAGTCACTTCACCCCTACCTACATGTCCTCTCTGTTTATTATCTATACATAGTCACTTCACCCCTACCTACATGTACCCTGCTGCTACTCTCTGTTTATTATCTATACATAGTCACTTCACCCCTACCTACATGTCCTCTCTGTTTATTATCTATACATAGTCACTTCACCCCTACCTACATGTCCTCTCTGTTTATTATCTATACATAGTCACTTCACCCCTACCTACATGTACCCTGCTGCTACTCTCTGTTTATTATCTATACATAGTCACTTCACCCCTACCTACATGTACCCTGCTGCTACTCTCTGTTTATTATCTATGCATAATCACTTCACCCCTACCTACATGTACAAGTGACCTCAACTAACCTGTACCACCGCACACTGACTTGGTAGCGGTACCCCCTGGATATAGCCTTGTTATTGTTATTTTATTGTGTTACTTTTTATTATTTTTAATTTGAATTTTTTTACTTTAGTTTATATGGTAAATACTTACCGTAAAATGCTTACTTACAAGCACTGTCGGTTAATCATTTCACGGTAAGGTCTACACCTGTTGTAGTCGGCCGCATGTGACAAATAAAGTTGGATTTGATTTGACATCGTAGGCCCACCTCTCTGTTTGTTCTTAGCCTGTAATTCTGGTCATTTGTGTGGTATGAAAAAAGGTTCTGCTAATATGTAAACTGACGAATAATTACATGAAATGTTTCTAAAAGGTTATTCTTTCTCGGACTGGCAAATGCGATAACATATTGATGCGAGGCTTTTACTGTGAACGAGATCTTTCCACCCCTACTCTTGTCCACGGTTGTCTGCGAACCGACAACCTTCTGGCCCGCGTAAACTTTTTTCTTTCAAGCGCTCAGGGAGGGTTTAGGTAAAACATATTTTGCTGAAGGGAGGGCCATCCATTTTCATTTCCAGAGAAGTCCGATTTTCTCCATGTAACCCTTATTATCAATATGGTTCACTCCTTTACTTTCTACAGAGACAGCTGCCTGCATTACGCCTAATGTGTTTCTGAATTATTCTCAGTTCACTAGCAGAGAGAATCCCAGATCAGATTGTGCCTAATGTAAGTGTGTCTGAATTATTCTCAGTTCACTAGCAGAGAGAATCCCAGATCAGATTGTGCCAGTGTAACCAGTGTGAAATGGCTAGCTAGTTAGCGGGGTGCGCGCTAATAGCGTTTCAATCAGTGATGTCACTGGCACTGAGACCTTGAAGTGGAAGGTGCTTTTGTGGAGCGATAGGTAACGATGCTTCGCGGGAGGCAGTTGTTGATGTGTTCAGAGGGTCCCTGATTCGAGTCCAGGTAGGGGGCGAGGAGAGGGACAGAAACAACACTGTTACACCGGAGGCTGTTGTTGATGTGTTCAGAGGGTCCCTGGTTCGAGTCCAGGTAGGGGGCGAGGAGAGGAACGGAGACAACACTGTTACACTGTTACACCGGAGGCTGTTGTTGTTGTGTTCAGAGGGTCCCTGGTTCCGAGTCCAGGTAGGGGGCAGGAGAGGGACAGAAACTACACTGTTACACCTGGAGGCTGTTGTTGATGTGTTCAGAGGGTCCCTGGTTCGAGTCCAGGTAGAGGCGAGGAAGGACAAACAACTTACTGTTACACCAACTCCTTAGGTGGTGCGTTGGCATAACAAGGGAATAATAGGTATGGGCACAAACAGATCCGGGACACCAGGACTAAAGGTTGGTTCCCAGGCTTAAGCGGCCAACTAGGGACCACGGCGTTACTTCGGACAGAACCCTGAGGGTATAGAAGTGTAGGGAATAGATGGTATTAGGAATGGAAACACTGAGATGCTTCTGTCTGTTGTTGGATGGTCTGTTGAAGTCAGGACAGTTTTCAGTAAAACACGAGGGAATAAAAAGGAGATGGATGGATGGAGTGAGAGAAGGAGGGAATAAAGGAGAGATGGATGGATGGAGTGAGAGAAGGAGAGAATAAAGGAGAGATGGATGGATGGAGTGAGAGAAGGAGGGAATAAAGGAGAGATGGATGGATGGAGTGAGAGAAGGATGGAATAAAGGAGAGATGGATGGATGGAGTGGAGAGAAGGAGGAGAATAAAGGAGAGAGATGGATGGATGGAGTGAGAGAAGGAGGGAATAAAGTAGAGATGGATGGATGGAGTGAGAGAAGGAGGGAATAAAGGAGAGATGGATGGATGGAGTGAGAGAAGGAGAGAATAAAGGAGAGAAGGATGGATGGAGTGAGAGAAGGAGGGAATAAAGGAGAGATGGATGGATGGAGTGAGAGAAGGAGAGAATAAAGGAGAGATGGATGGATGGAGTGAGAGAAGGAGGGAATAAAGGAGAGAAGGATGGATGGAGTGAGAGAAGGAGGGAATAAAGGAGAGATGGATGGATGGAGTGAGAGAAGGAGAGAATAAAGGAGAGATGGATGGAGTGAGAGAAGGAGGGAATAAAGGAGAGATGGATGGATGGAGTGAGAGAAGGAGGGAATAAAGGAGAGATGGATGGATGGAGTGAGAGAAGGAGAGAATAAAGGAGAGAAGGATGGATGGAGTGAGAGAAAGAGGGAATAAAGGAGAGATGGATGGATGGAGTGAGAGAGAGAAGGAGATGGATGGATGGAGTGAGAGATGGATGGATGGAGTGAGAGAAGGAGAGAATAAAGGAGAGATGGATGGATGGAGTGAGAGAAGCAGGGAATAAAGGAGAGATGGATGGATGGAGTGAGAGAAAGAGGGAATAAAGGAGAGATGGATGGATGGAGTGAGAGAGAGAAGGAGATGGATGGATGGAGTGAAAGATGGATGGATGGAGTGAGAGAAGGAGAGAATAAAGGAGCGATGGATGGATGGAGTGAGAGAAGCAGGGAATAAAGGAGAGATGGATGGATGGAGTGAGAGATGGATGGATGGAGTGAGAGATGGATGGATGGAGTGAGAGAAGGAGAGAATAAAGGAGAGATGGATGGATGGAGTGAGAGAAGCAGGGAATAAAGGAGAGATGGATGGATGGAGGAGAGATGGATGGATGGAGGAGAGATGGATGGATGGAGTGAGAGATGGATGGATGGAGTGAGAGAAGGAGAGAATAAAGGAGAGATGGATGGAGTGAGAGAAGGATGGAATAAAGGAGAGATGGATGGATGGAGTGAGAGAAGCAGGGAATAAAGGAGAGATGGATGGACTGGAGCGAGAGAAGGGAATAAAGGAGAGATGGATTGATGGAGTGAGAGAAGGACGGATGGAGTGAGAGAAGGAGAGAATAAAGAGAGATGGATGGATGGAGTGAGAGAAGGATGGATGGAGTGAGAGAAGGAGAGAATAAATGAGAGATGGATGGATGGAGTGAGAGAAGGAGAGAATAAAGGAGAGATGGATGGATGGAGT
>NW_027031719.1:0-3821 GCF_034236695.1 Oncorhynchus nerka
CCCGCTACTCTCTCTCTTCCATCCTATCATCTCTTCCCTCTGCTCAAACCTTCTCCAACCTATCTCCTGATTCTGCCTCCTCAACCCTCCTCTCCTCCTTTCTGCATCCCTTTGACTCTCTATGTCCCCTATCCTCCAGACGACTCAGTCCTCCCCTCCCGCTCCGTGGCTCGTGACTCATTACGCGAGCTCACAGGGCAGGAGCTCCGGGCAGCCGGCGGAAATGGAGAAAACTCGCCTCCCTGCGGACCTGGCATCCTTTCACTCCCTCCTCTCTACATTTCCTCTTCTGTCTCTGCTGCTAAAGCCACTTTCTACCACTCTAAATTCCAAGCATCTGCCTCTAACCCTAGGAAGCTCTTTGCCACCTTCTCCTCCTCCTGAATCCTCCTCCCCTCCCCTCCTCCCTCTCTGCAGATGACTTCGTCAACCATTTTGAAAGAAGGTCGACGACATCCGATCCTCGTTTGCTAAGTCAAACGACACCGCTCAGTTCTGCTCACCCTACCCTGTGCTCTGACCTCTTTCTCCCCTCTCTCTCCAGATGAAATCTCGCGTCTTGTAATGACCGGCCGCCCAACAACCTGCCCTTGACCCTATCCCCTCCTCTCTTCTCCAGACCATTCCGGAGACCTTCTCCCTTACCTCACCTCGCTCATCAACTCATCCCTGACCGCTAGCTACTTCCTTCCGTCTTCAAGAAGGCGAGAGTTGCACCTTCTGAAAAAACCTACACTCGATCCCTCCGATGTCAACAACTACAGACCAGTATCCCTTCTTTCTTTTCTCTCAAAACTCTTGAGCGTGCAGGTCATGTGACTCTCCCCATCTCTCTCAGAATGACCTTCTTGTCCAAATCCAGTCAGGTTCAAGACGAATCATTCAGCTGGGAACCTGCTCTTCTCTGTATCACGGAGGCGCTCCGCACTGCTAAAGCTAACTCTCTCTCCTCTGCTCTCATCCTTCTAGACCAGGGGTGGGCAAACTTTTTGACTCGCGGGCCACAATGGGTTCTAAAATTTGTCAGAGGGGCCGGGCCAGGAGCATTTGGAGGGAGTGTTTGGGCCGGATATACTAAAGCATTAAATGTAGTGTGTGCAAACCTCATAGCACAGTAAGAACACTACAACCCAATTTATTAACTGTCTTTCAAATGTGAAAAATAGCCCTTATCAGTTAATAAATTTGTCTCAAGGAATATGCAAGATATGGCATTTACATACTATTTCGCAGATACTGGGAGGAGGAAATGTAAATAGATTAAAATAACATACGCACTGTGATTTATCAAGATTGCGTCTGTTTTTAATAAGTTTCAATCGAAGGTGCAAAGTTAAAGAAATCAACATTTATTGAAAAATGGAATCACTTTCAACATTCAAAACATATTATTACACAACGAAATACTCAAGCTCAATAATATCTACTTGTGTTAAACTCCATAAAATCATGGATGGATTGTCCTGACCGCGCGCTCTACAAACTCGCCACGGACGCCCTCGCCTTCACGCGCAAACAGTACACGTGTATCGTTGCCAAGCACACAGACATAGGCTGTATTAAATATCCTACCTGCAGCTGAAAAATTTAAATTTAGAGCGATAATGCGTGCGTGTTAATTAAGCTACTGTACCGCTGCTGTGCGTAAATGCGCATTGCTCTTAATTAAAAGATGCACTTCCAAACTTTCCATATTAATTTTTCATAACACAGCAGAAAAACTCACCATTTCAGTGGGAACAGTGTTGTTGGTCTCCCTTTTTGCCAGTGCATCAAAGTCTGGAGTTAGTTTTGTTGTGGCAATTCTCAGGACAGATCTGAGGTGTTGGTCAGTTAACTTGGATCTGTGATGGGCTTTGTTGATTTTCATGGCGCTAAGCGTCTGCTCACACACGTAGGTCGAGCCAAACAACACCAGCATCTTCTCGCCGTCCTCCGGAGGTTTGGAAACGCGGTCTCCGTTAAGTGAAGCGTAAAAGTCATTCAGTTTAAGAGACTTGAACTTCTCCTTTGAGACGGAGTCAGACTGAAGATCGATCAGTTCCAATTGCAGCTCCTGCAGTGCTGATTCGGGGTCTTGTGACAGGGGACAGGACACCAGTTGAAGTGACTTGTCAATTTTTCAAAATCACAGAACCGTGGCAAAATTCTCTGTGCAGATCGTCCAGTGATTTGCAGTATTTCTTCGCATTTCGGCGGCCTCTTTCTGCACGGCTAGTGTGGGGAAATGTGCGAAAGATTTGTTTGACATTTGCCTGGAGAATAAAACCAGCTTGGATTTGAAGAGCTCTCACATTTGTGTACATGTCGTGCGCAAACTGATCTTTCCCTGTAGCTTCACGTTCAGCTCATTCATGTGTGAAAATATGTCCACAGCAAGCGCAAAGTCACAAAGCCAGTTTGTGTCAGCTCAGCTCGGAGAATTCTTGGATTTCCCATTAAATTAAAAAATGAGCGAATCTCGTCTTTGAGCTCCCAGACTCGTTGAAACACTTTCCCCAAACTTAGCAGCGGGCCGAAGTAGTAAATTAGGTCCTGGTGATCCGCATTAGTTTCTTCCAGGAGCGTAATGAACTGACGATGATTAAGTCCCTTGCTCGTATGAAGTTAACAAGTTTTACAACTGGATCCACGGCGTGATTAAGCTGCAATACAGACTTACACAGAGACTCCTGATGAATGATGCAGTGAAGTAAAATAACATCCTGGTCAGGGTTTTCTTCTTTCACTTTATCCTGGATTCTTTTCAGCAGCCCGATGTTTTTCCAGTTAAATTTGGCGATCCATCCGTGGTGACATTGCAAGTTTACTCCAAAGTAACTTCATTCTCTCGATTGACAGCAGACACCTGTTCATATAAGTCCTCTCCTCGCGTTTTCCCTTTCAGTGATTCCATGCTCAAAAGCTCCTCCGTTATCTCAAAACTGTGCGTTAATCCTCGGATAAAATTAGGAGCTGAGCAGGTGTCTTTAATATTAGATTTACTTTCATCGAGGTGCTGGTAGATATAACTTAAGGACTCCGCCTTTTTGTTGCTCGCTGACTATATCTTCGTCAGAAATCAGTTCCACACTGACAGAGTCACTGTCCCTGCAGTGCTAGCTGATTTTCAAACTCAGCTTTGCTCTCCAGGACTAGAGACCTGCTGTCTCTACCATGCACTCTTTCAAGCCGCCTTCGGAAGAAAGGCCTTTAGCCTTTGCTAATTTGAATCTTAGCAAATAACTTGCCTTGGTGCCAGCTCTTGAATTGCAGTTTGTGATTGAAAAAAAAGGTTCTGTTGACTCTGTAAATTAGCTGCCCGCCTCCCCAGGCAGTAGCCGCCCGTTCTTAGTGTTATTTCTTGCTAGCATAGTTTGCATGCCCGTGCCTTGAAGTGTGGCTGATATTGTACTCTTTAGAAAACCCAACAGCTTCTTGGGCATATCAGACATACAGCCGTTGATCGGACTTTCAGTGAAGAAGTGCTATTTTTTGTTGTCCAATTCCTTTTTAAGCCTAAACATTCGCTGTCCACTTCCCTTCTCTTCGGTCCACTCATTTTCACAGAAGGGCTTAATGGTGACGAAACGGCGGAAAATTAAAAAGTAAATAAAGAGATACGCTGTAATCACAAACAACGGTCAATGGAGCCATGATGGCGCCGATCTATTGGTAGAAACGGGCATTGCAGGAAAGGGAAAAAAGGAGGTTTTACTATAATTTGGACAAGTTGAGGCGGGCGGATTAAAAAGCCTAACGGGCCGTATGTGGCCCGCGGGCCGTGGTTTGCCCATGTCTGTTCTAGACCTATCGGCTGCCTTCGATACTGTGAACCATCA
>NW_027031720.1:0-3822 GCF_034236695.1 Oncorhynchus nerka
TACTGCTACTACCACGACTACTGTTACTACCACGACTACTGTTACTACCACGACTACTGTTACTACCACGACTACTGTTACTACTGCTACTGCTACTACCACGACTACTGTTACTACCACGACTACTGTTACTACCACGACTACTGTTACTACCACGTACTACTGTTACTACTGCTACTACTACTGTTACTACCACGACTACTGTTACTACTACGACTGTTACTACTGTTACTACCACGACTACTGTTACTACTACTACTACTGTTACTACCACGACTACTGTTACTACCACGACTACTGTTACTACCACGACTACTGTTACTACCACGACTACTGTTACTACCACGACTACTGTTACTACTACTACTGTTACTACTGCTACTACTGTTACTACTGTTACTACTGTTACTACCACGACTACTACTACTACTGAGCACTGCTACTACTGTTACTACCACGTACTACTACTGCATTGCTACTACTGATACTGTTACTACTGCGACTACTGTTACTACTGCTACTACTGTTACTACTGCTTACTACTGTTACTACTGTTACTACTGTTACTACTGTTACTACTGTTACTACTGCTACTACTGCTACTACTGTTACTACTGTTACTACTGTTACTACCACGACTACTGTTACTACTGCTACTACTGTTACTACTGTTACTACTGTTACTACTGTTACTACTGTTACTACTGTTACTACTGCTACTACTGCTACTACTGCACTACTGTTACTACTGCTACTACTGGTTACTACTGCTACTACTGTTACTACTGTTACTACTGCGTTACTACTGCTACTACCACGACTACTACTACTACTGCTACTACCACTGCTACTGTTACTACTGCTACTACTGCTACTACTGCACTGTTACTACTGTTACTACTGTTACTACTGTTACTACTGCTACCACTGTTACTACTGCCATTGTTACCTACTGAAACTACACCACTGCTACTACTGCTACTACTGTTACTACGCTACTACCGACTACTACTACTACTGTTACTACTGTTACCACTGCTACTACTGTTACTACTGTACTCACTGCTACTACTGCTACTACTGCTACTACTGTTACTACTGCTACTACTGTTACTACTGCTACTACTGTTACTACTGCCACTACTGCTACTACTGTTACTACTGTTACTACCACTGCTACTGCTACTACTGTTACTGCTACTACTGTTACTACTGCACACTGCTACTACTGTTACTACTGTTACTACTGCTACCATTGTTACTACTGCTACTACTGCTACTACTGTTACTACTACTACTACTACTACTGCTACTGCTACTACTGCTACTACTACTACTGTTACTACTGCTACTACTGCATACTACTACTACTACTACTACTGCTACTACTGCTACTACTGCTACTACTGTTACTACTGCTACTACTGCTTACTGACTACTACTTACTACCACTACTACTGCTACTACACTGTTACTACTACTACTACTGTTACTACTGCTACTACTGTTACTACTACTACTACTGCTACTACTGCTACTACTTACTACTACTACTACTGTTACTACTACTGCTACTACTACTACTACTGCTACTACTACATACTGCTACTACTACTGCTACTTACTGCTACTACTGTTACTACTACTACTACTGCTACTACTACTACTACTGTTACTACTACTACTACTGTTACTACTACTGTTACTACTGTTACTACTGCTACTACTGTTACTACTGTTACTACTGCTACTACTACTACTACTGCTACTACTGTCTAACTACTGTTACTACTACTGTTACTGATACTACTACGACTACTGTTACTACCACACTGCTACTACTGTCACTACTATTGCTACGACTACTGCTACTACACTGCTACTACTGCTACTACCACGACTACTGTTACTACTGTTACGTACACTACTGACTACATTGTTACTACTGCTTACACTACTGTTACTACCACTGTTACTACTGTTACTACTCACGACTACTGTTACCACTACACACTACTGATTACTACTACGACTACTGTTACTACCACGACTACTAGCTACACTTGCTACTTACTGCGTACTACGCACGACTATTACTGTTACTACTGCTACTACTGTTACTACCACGACTACTGCTACTACCACGACTACTGCTACTACTGTTACTACCACGACTACTACTGCTACTGTTACTACTGCTACTGTTACTACTGTTACTACTGCTACTACTGCTACTACTGTTACTACCACTGCTACTACTGTTACTACTGCTACTACTGCTACTGTTACTACTGCTACTACTGCTACTACTGCTACTACTGCTACTACTGCTACTACTGCTACTACTGTTACTACTGCTACTACTGCTACTGTTAGCTACCATCACCACTACCACGGTACTGTTACTACTGCTACTACTGCTACTGCTACTACTGCTACTACTGTTACTAGCCACGTTACTGCTGGCCACTTGCTACTACTGTTACTACCACGACCATCTCACATTAGCACATTATCACATTACTGCTACTACATTACTCCTCCCATACTGCTACTACTGCTGTTACGACTACTACTACTACTACTACTACTCCTCCTATACTGCTACTACTGCTGTTACGACTACTACTACTACTACTACTACTCCTCCTATACTGCTACTACTGCTGTTACGACTACTACTACTACTACTACTCCTCCTATACTGCTACTACTGCTGTTACGACTACTACTACTACTACTACTCCTCCTATACTGCTACTACTGCTGTTACGACTAC
This sequence comes from Oncorhynchus nerka, assembly GCF_034236695.1. Taxonomy (NCBI): domain Eukaryota; kingdom Metazoa; phylum Chordata; class Actinopteri; order Salmoniformes; family Salmonidae; genus Oncorhynchus; species Oncorhynchus nerka. The sequence goes on from NW_027031720.1 coordinate 2,780, forward strand.
TACTACTACCCCTCCTATACTACTACTACTACTACTCCTCCTATACTGCTACTACTGCTGTTACGACTACTACTACTACTACTCCTCCTATACTGCTACTACTGCTGCTGCTGCTACTACTACTACTACTACTCCTCCTATACTGCTACTACTACTGCTACTACTACTACTACTACTACTGTTACTACTACTGCTACTGTTACTACTATACTGCTACTACTACTGTTACTACTACTACTACTATACTGCTGCTACTACTACTACTACTATACTGCTACTACTACTGTTACTACTACTACTACTCCTATACTACTGCTACTACTGCTGCTGCTGCTACTACTACTACTACTACTCCTCCTATACTGCTACTACTACTGCTACTACTACCACGACTACTGCTACTACCGCTACTACTGCTACTACCACGACTACTGTTACTACCACGACTACTGTTACTACCACGACTACTGTTACTACCACGACTACTGTTACTACCACGACTACTGTTACTACCACGACTACTGTTACTACCACGACTACTGTTACACACCACGACTACTGTTACTACCCACGACACTGTTACTACCACGACTACTGGGCACATTGCTACTACTGGCACTACACACGACTACTGTTACTACCACGACTACTGTTACTACTTCCACGACTACTGTTACTACCACGACTACTGTTACTACCACGACTACTGTTACTGCTACTGTTACCACTGCTACTGTTACTACTGGAGCACTCAGCCACTACTGCTACTTTGTTACTATCGTTACTGTTACTACTGCTACTGTTACTACTGCTACTACTGCTACTGTTACTACTCCTCCCACTGTTACTACTGCTACTGTTACCACTGCTACCGTTACTACTGTTACCACTATCGTTACTACTGCTACTGTTACTACTCCTCCTATACTGTTACTACTGCTGTTACTAACACGACTACTGCTACTACTGCTACTACTGCCACTGTTACTACTCCTCCCACTGTTACTACTGCTGTTACTAACACGACTACTGCTACTACTGCT
>NW_027031721.1:0-3822 GCF_034236695.1 Oncorhynchus nerka
TCTCCTCAGATTATATCAACTAGCCTTGACAGCCTCTCCTCAGATTATATCAACTAGCCTTGACAGCCTCTCCTCAGATTATATCAACTAGCCTTGACAGCCTCTCCTCAGATTATATCAACTAGCCTTGACAGCCTCTCCTCAGATTATATCAACTAGCCTTGACAGCCTCTCCTCAGATTATATCAACTAGCCTTGACAGCCTCTCCTCAGATTATATCAACTAGCCTTGACAGCCTCTCCTCAGATTATATCAACTAGCCTTGACAGCCTCTCCTCAGATTATATCAACTAGCCTTGACAGCCTCTCCTCAGATTATATCAACTAGCCTTGACAGCCTCTCCTCAGATTATATCAACTAGCCTTGGCAGCCTCTTCTCAGATTATATCAACTAGCCATGACAGCCTCTTCTCAGATTATATCAACTAGCCATGTCAGCCTCTCCTCAGATTATATCAACTAGCCATGGCAGCCTCTCCTCAAATTATATAAACTAGCCATGACAGCCTCTCCTCAGATTATATCAGCCTCTCCTCAGATTATATCAGCCTCTCCTCAGATTATATCAGCCTCTCCTCAGATTATGTCAGTCTCTCCTCAGATTATATCAGCCTCTCCTCAGATTATATCAGCCTCTCCTCAGATTATGTCAGTCTCTCCTCAGATTATATCAACCTCTCCTCAGATTATGTCAGTCTCTCCTCAGATTATATCAGCCTCTCATCAGATTATATCAGACTCTCCTCAGATTATATCAGCCTCTCCTCAGATTATATCAGACTCTCCTCACTAATGCATTTAGTTAATGCATTTCTCTCCTGTCTGAAAGAGATGTTCCATCTAATGCTGAACTCAATTCACGATTTGGGAGTCTATTGCTGAGATCAACTCACGAGTTGGGAGTCTAATGCTGAACTCAATTCACGATTTGGGAGTCTATTGCTGAGATCAACTCACGAGTTGGGAGTCTAATGCTGAACTCAATTCACGATTTGGGAGTATAATGCTGAGATCAACTCACGAGTTAGTAACGTGCTTTAATTCCTGACAGTACACCCTAAAGCTAACCCCGATAGTACATCCTAACACTAACCCTGACAGTACACCCTAAAGCTAACCCTGACAGTACACCCTAACCCTAACAGTACATCCTAACTCTAACCCTGACAATACATCCTAACCCTGACAGTACATCCTAACACTAACCCTGACAGTATATCCTAACCCTAACCCTGACAGTATATCCTAACACTAACCCTGACAGTACATCCTAACACTAACCCTGACAGTATATCCTAACACTAACCCTGACAGTACATCCTAACCCTAACCCTGACAGTATATCCTAACACTAACCCTGACAGTACATCCTAACCCTAACCCTGACAGTACATCCAAACCCTGACAGTACATCCTAACACTAACCCTGACAGTACATCCTAACCCTGACAGTACATCCTAACACTAACCCTGACAGTACATCCAAACCCTGACAGTACATCCTAACACTAACCCTGACAGTACATCCTAACCCTGACAGTACATCCTAACCCTGACAGTACATCCTAACACTAACCCTGACAGTATATCCTAACACTAACCCTGACAGTATATCCTAACACTAACCCTGACAGTACATCCTAACCCTGACAGTACATCCTAACACTAACCCTGACAGTACATCCTAACCCTGACAATACATCCTAACCCTAACAGTACATCCTAACTCTAACCCTGACAATACATCCTAACCCTGACAGTACATCCTAACACTAACCCTGACAGTATATCCTAACCCTAACCCTGACAGTATATCCTAACACTAACCCTGACAGTACATCCTAACACTAACCCTGACAGTATATCCTAACACTAACCCTGACAGTACATCCTAACCCTAACCCTGACAGTATATCCTAACACTAACCCTGACAGTACATCCTAACCCTAACCCTGACAGTACATCCAAACCCTGACAGTACATCCTAACACTAACCCTGACAGTACATCCTAACCCTGACAGTACATCCTAACACTAACCCTGACAGTACATCCAAACCCTGACAGTACATCCTAACACTAACCCTGACAGTACATCCTAACCCTGACAGTACATCCTAACACTAACCCTGACAGTATATCCTAACACTAACCCTAACAGTATATCCTAACACTAACCCTGACAGTACATCCTAACCCTGACAGTACATCCTAACACTAACCCTGACAGTACATCCTAACCCTGACAGTACATCCTAACCCTAACCCTGACAGTACATCCTAACCCTGACAGTACATCCTAACACTAACCCTGACAGTACATCCTAACCCTGACAGTACATCCTAACCCTAACCCTGACAGTACATCCAAACCCTGACAGTACATCTTAACACTAACCCTGACAGTACATCCTAACCCTGACAGTACATCCTAACCCTAACCCTGACAGTACATCCAAACCCTGACAGTACATCCTAACACTAACCCTGACAGTACATCCTAACCCTGACAGTACATCCTAACCCTGACAGTACATCCTAACCCTGACAGTACATCCTAACACTAACCCTGTGTTAGTATATCCTAACACTAACCCTGACAGTACATCCTAACACTAACCCTGTGTTAGTATATCCTAACACTAACCCTGACAGTACATCCTAACACTAACCCTGACAGTACATCCTAACACTGACAGTACATCCTAACCCTGACAGTACATCCTAACCCTAACCCTGACAGTACATCCAAACCCTGACAGTACATCCTAACACTAACCCTGACAGTACATCCTAACCCTGACAGTACATCCTAACCCTGACAGTACATCCTAACCCTGACAGTACACCCTAACCCTGACAGTACATCCTAACCCTGACAGTACACCTGACAGTACATCCTAACCCTGACAGTACATCCTAACCCTGACAGTACACCCTAACCCTGACAGTACATCCTAACCCTGACAGTACATCCTAACCCTGACAGTACATCCTAACCCTAACCCTGACAATACATCCTAACCCTAACCCTGACAGTACATCCTAACCCTGACAGTACATCCTAACCCTAACCCTGACAATACATCCTAACCCTAACCCTGACAGTATATCCTAACCCTAACCCTGACAGTACATCCTAACCCTAACCCTGACAGTACATCCTAACCCTGACAGTACATCCTAACACTAACCCTGACAGTACATCCTAAACCCTGACAGTACACTACCCTAACCCTGACAGTACATCCTAACCCTGACAGTACATCCTAACACTAACCCTGACAGTACATCCTAACCCTGACAGTACATCCTAACACTAACCCTGACAGTACATCCTAACACTGACAGTACATCCTAACCCTGACAGTACATCCTAACACTAACCCTGACAGTACATCCTAACACTGACAGTACATCCTAACCCTGCCAGTACATCCTAACCCTGACAGTACATCCTAACCCTGACAGTACATCCTAACCCTGACAGTACATCCTAACACTAACCCTGTGTTAGTATATCCTAACACTAACCCTGACAGTACATCCTAACACTAACCCTGACAGTACATCCTAACCCTGACAGTACATCCTAACCCTGACAGTACATCCTACCCCTGACAGTACATCCTAACCCTGACAGTACATCCTAACCCTGACAGTACATCCTATCCCTAACCCTGACAGTACATCCTAACCATGACAGTACATCCTAACCCTAACCCTAACCCCGACAGTACATCCTAACCCTGACAGTACATCCTAATCCTAACCCTGACAGTACACCCTAACCCTGACAGTACATCCTAATCCTAACCCT
>NW_027031722.1:0-3822 GCF_034236695.1 Oncorhynchus nerka
AACCTCAGAACTGCCCCAGCTGAGGGATGAACTCAGAACTGCCCCACTGGAGTGATGAACTCCCAGAACTGCCCCACTGGAGTGATGATCTTCAGAACTGCCCCACTGGAGTGATGAACCTCAGAACTGCCCCACTGGAGTGATGAACCCTCAGAACTGCCCCAGCTGAGGGATGAACCTCAGAACTGCCCCACTGGGACTGATGAACCTCAGAACTGCCCCACTGGAGTGACAAACCTCAGAACTGCCCCTGAGGGATGTCAGAACTGCCCCACTGATGAAACCTCAGAACTGCCCCACTGAGTGACAAACCTCAGAACTGCCCTGGCTGAGGGATGAACCTCAGAACTGCTACCCACTGGAGTGATGAACCTCAGAACTGCCCCAATGGAGTGATGAACCTCAGAACTGCCCCACTTGAGTGATGAACCCTCAGAACTGGCCCACTACCCACTGGAGTGATGAACCTCAGAACTGCCCCAGTTGAGAGTGATGAACTCAACTGCCCCACTGGAGTGATGAACCTCAGAACTGCCCCACTGGAGTGATGAACCCAGAACTGGCCCACTACCCACTGGAGTAATGAACCCCAGAACTGCAGGAGTAATGAACCCAGAACTGCCCCACTGGAGTGATGAACCTCAGAACTGCCCCAATGGAGTGATGAACCTCAGAACTGCCACACTGGAGTGATGAACCTCAGAACTGCCCCACTACCCACTGGACTAATGAACCTCAGAACTGCCCCACTGGAGTGATGAACCTCAGAACTGCCCCACTGGAGTGATGAACCTCAGAACTGCCCCAATGGAGTGATGAACCTCAGAACTGCCACACTGGAGTGATGAACCTCAGAACTGCCCCACTACCCACTGGAGTAATGAACCTCAGAACTGCCCCACTGGAGTGATGAACCCACCGGAGTGATGAACCCCAGAACTGCCCCACAGCTGAGTGATGAACCTCAGAACTGCCCCAGCTGAGTGATGAACCTCAGAACTGCCCCAGTTGAGGGATGAACTCAGAACTGCCCCACTGGAGTGATGAACCTCAGAACTGCCCCACTGGAGTGATGAACCCCAGAATGTGGAGTGATGAACCCCAGAACTGCCCCACTGGAGTGATGAACCTCAGAACTGCCCCAGCTGGAGGGATGAACCTCAGAACTGCCCCACTGGAGTGATGAACCTCAGAACTGCCCCACTGGAGTGATGAACCTCAGAACTGCCCCAGTCTGACTGATGAACCTCAGAACTGCCCCACTGGAGTGACAATCAGAACTGCCCCAGTTGAGGGATGAATCAGAACTGCCCCACTGGAGTGATGAACTCAGAACTGCCCCACTGGAGTGAACCTCAGAACTGCCCCAGTTAAGGATGAACCTCAGAACTGCCCCACTGGAGTGATGAACCTCAGAACTGCCCCAATGGAGTGATGAACCTCAGAACTGCCCCACTGGAGTGATGAACCTCAGAACTGGCCCACTACCCACTGGAGTGATGAACCTCAGAACTGCCCCAGTTGAGTGATGAACCTCAGAACTGCCCCACTGGAGTGATGAACCTCAGAACTGCCCCACTGGAGTGATGAACCTCAGAACTGCCCCACTACCCACTGGAGTGATGAACCCCAGAACTGCCCCACTGAACCTCAGAACTGCCCCACTGGAGTGATGAACCTCAGAACTGCCCCAATGGAGTGATGAACCTCAGAACTGCCACACTGGAGTGATGAACCTCAGAACTGCCCCACTACCCACTGGAGTAATGAACCTCAGAACTGCCCCACTGGAGTGATGAACCTCAGAACTGCCCCACTACCCACTGGAGTGATGAACCTCAGAACTGCCCCAGTTGAGTGATGAACATCAGAACTGCCCCACTGGAGTGATGAATCTCAGAACTGCCCCACTGGAGTGATGAACCTCAGAACTGCCCCACTGGAGTGATGATCCTCAGAACTGCCCCAATGGAGTGATGAACCCAGAACTGCCCCACTGGAGTGATGAACCTGAGGGATGAACCTCAGAACTGCCCCACTGGAGTGACGAACCTCACCCACTTGAGTGATGAACTCAGAACCGCCCCACTGAGTGATGAACCTCAGAATTGCCCCACTGGAGTGATGAATGAACTGCCCCACCAGAACTGCCCCACTGGAGTGATGAACCCCAGAACTGCCCCACAGGCAATGAACCTCAGAACTGCCCACTGGAGTGATGAACCTCAGAACTGCCCCACTGAGTGATGAACCTCAGAACTGCCCCAGTTGAGTGATGAACCTCAGAACTGCCCCACTGAGTGACGAACCTCAGAACTGCCCCAGTTGAGGGATGAATCTCAGAACTGCCCCACTGATGAACTCAGAACTGCCCCACTGGAGTGATGATCCTCAGAACTGCCCCACTGGAGTGATGATCCTCAGAACTGCCCCACTGGAGTGATGAACCTCAGAACTTCCCCACTGGAGTGATGAACCTCAGAACTGCCCCAGTTGAGGGATGAACCTCAGAACTGCCCCACTGGACTGACGAACCTCAGAACTGCCCCAGTTGAGTGATGAACCTCAGAACTGCCCCACTGGAGTGATGAACCTCAGAATTGCCCCACTGGAGTGATGAACCTCAGAACTGCCCCACTACCCACTGGAGTGATGAACCCCAGAACTGCCCCACAGGAGTAATGAACCTCAGAACTGCCCCAGTTGAGTGATGAACCTCAGAACTGCCCCACTGGAGTGATGATCTTCAGAACTGCCCCACTGGAGTGATGAACCTCAGAACTGCCCCACTGGAGTGATGAACCTCAGAACTGCCCCAGTTGAGGGATGAACCTCAGAACTGCCCCACTGGAGTGATGAACCTCAGAACTGCCCCACTGGAGTGATGAACCTCAGAACTGCCCAGTTGAGGGATGAACCTCAGAACTACCCACTGGACTGATGAACCTCAGAACTGCCCCACTGGAGGAGTCAGAACTGCCCCAGTTGAGTGATGAACCTCAGAACTGCCCCACTGGAGTGATGAACCTCAGAACTGCCCTAGTGGAGTGATGAACCTCAGAACTGCCCCACTGGGAGTGATGAACCTCAGAACTGCCCCCACTGGAGTAATGAACCTCAGAACTGCCCCAGTTGAGTGATGAACCTCAGAACTTTGCCCCACTACCCACTGGAGTGATGAACCCCAGAAGAACTGCCCCAGAACTGGAGTGATGAACCTCAGAACTGCCCCAGTTGAGTGATGAACCTCAGAACTGCCCCACTGGAGTGATGAACTCAGAACTGCCCCACTGGAGTGATGAAACTCAGAACTGCCCCACCCCAGTGGAGTGATGAACCTCAGAACTGCCCCACTGAACTGGGTGATATGAACCTCAGAACTGCCCCAGTTGAGTGATGAACCTCAGAACTGCCCCACTGGAGTGATGAACCTCAGAACTGCCCCACTGAACCCTCAGAACTGCCCCAGCTGAGGGATGAACCTCAGCACTGCCCCACTGGAGTGATGAACCCCAGAACTGCCCCCACAGGAGTGATGAACCTCAGAACTGCCCCAGTTGAGTGATGAACCTCAGAACTGCCCCAGTTGAGCGGATGAACCTCAGAACTGCCCCACTGGAGTGATGAACCCTCAGAACTGCCCCACTGGAGTGATGAACCTCAGAACTGCCCCACTGGAGTGATGAACCTCAGAACTGCCCCACTGGAGTGATGAACCTCAGAACTGCCCCAGCTGAGTGATGAACCTCAGAACTGCCCCACTGGAGTGATGAACCTCAGAACTGCCCCAGCTGAGGGATGAAACCTCAGAACTGCCCCAGT
>NW_027031723.1:0-3826 GCF_034236695.1 Oncorhynchus nerka
CTATAGACTGGACACATCATAGAGACTAGACACACTATAGAGACTAGAGACCTAGACACACTATAGAGACTAGACACTATATAGACTAGAGACTAGACACACTATAGAGACTAGACACACTATATAGACTAGACACACCATAGAGACCAGGACACACCAGAGACCAGAGATTGCATTACCACTTGTGAGGACGAAAATACATCATATAGACTAGACACAGTATAGAGACCAGAATAACACCATATAAGACTAGACACACCATAGAGACCATCACACAACACCACAGAGACCAGACACACCATGGTGACATCTGCACACCAGACCTAGAGACTAGACATACTATAGAGACTAGATACACTAGATACCAGACACACCAGAGACCAGACACAATTACAGAGACTAGACAATACTATACAGACCAGACACACCATATAGACCAGACAGACACACTATAGTAGACTAGCACACATAACTAGAGACTAGACAACTATAGAGACTAGACACTATGGAGACTAGAGACTAGACACACTATAGAGACTCAGACACACTATAGCTAGACTAGACACACCTCAGCTAGAGACTAGACACACTATATAGACTAGAGACTAGACACACTATAGAGACCAGACACTATAGAGACCAGAGATTGTGACACAATTCATAGAGCATTCAGACATTACTATACAGACCAGACACACCATAGAGACCTAGACACATTATATAGACTAGACACACTATAGAGACTATACACACTATAGAGACAGACCATAGAGACCAGACACCATAGTGACCAGAGACACTATAGACTAGACACCATGGAGACCAGACACACCATATAGAGACCAGACACACCATAGAGACCAGGACACATATATAGACTAGACACACTATAGAGACCAGAGACATATTATAGAGAGATCAGACACACCTACAGACCAGAGACCAGACAAACCATATAGAGACCAGACACTGCAGACTAGACAGAGATATATCTGCACACACTATAGAGACTAGAGACCAGACACACCAGCAGAGACCAGACACACCATAGAGACCTAATTTATCACACTATAGAGACCAGACACACCAGACCAGAGACCAGACACACCATACAGACCAGACTGTGACACCATATAGACCAGACACTGCAGAGACCAGAGACCAGACACACCACAGACCAGAGACCAGACACACCATAGAGACTAGACACACCATTAGACTAGAGACTAGACACCATATAGACCAGACACACTATAGAGACCAGACAAATTATAGAGACTAGACACACCATACAGACCAGACACACCATACAGACCAGACAATAACTAAGGTGACCAGACACACCATAAGTATAGACCAGAGACCAGACACACCATACAGACCAGACACTACAGAGACCAGACACACCATAGAGCATCTCAGACAGACACACTATAGAGACTAGACACACTATAGAGACTAGACACATTATATAGACTAGACACACTATAGAGACTAGACACACTATAGAGACTAGACACACTATAGAGACTAGACACACTATAGAGACTAGACACACTATGAGACTAGCACACTATAGAGACTAGACACACTATAGAGACTAGACACACTATACAGACTAGAGACACTATAGAGACTAGACGACACTAGAGACTAGACACCATAGAGACTAGACACACTATAAGACTAGCACACTATGAGACTAGACACACTATAGAGACTAGACACACTATAGAGACTAGACACACTATAGAGACTAGACACACTATAGAGACTAGACACTATGCAACTAGACACCATAGAGACTAGACTACACTAATACTGAGACTAGACACACTATATAGACTAGACAGACACTATGCGAGACTAGACACACTATAGAACTAGACACACTATAGAGACTAGACACACTATAGAGACTAGACACACCATATAGAGACCAGACACACCATATAGACCAGACACACCATAAGCAGAGACCAGCACACCATAGACCATACAACACTACAGACCAGAGACCACACTATAGAGACTAGACACACTATAGAGACTCAGAGACACTATAGAGACTAGACCAGAGATAGACACACTATAGAGATTAGACACACTATATAGACTAGACACACTATAGAGGTGACACTATAGAGACTAGACACTATATAGACCAGACACAATTTACATAGACCAGAGACCAGACACCACTATAGAGACCAGACACACCAGAGACCCAGACACACTAGCAGAGACTAGCACACCAAGAGAATAGAGACACCATAGAGACTAGACACACCATACAGACTAGACACACTATAGAGATCCGTACACACCATAGTATAGATCTGCACACCATACAAGACTCCGCACACAATTAAGGTGACCAGACACACCATAGAAGACCATATCACACACTGCATAGACACACCATATAGACCAGACACACCAGCAGAGACCAGACACACCATAGAGACCAAACACACTACCAGACTAGAGACACAGTTACACACACCATAGAGACCAGAGACTAGACACACTATATAGACTAGACACACTATAGAGACTAGACACACTATAGAGACTAGACACACTATATAGACTAGAGACTAGACACACTATAGAGACTATAGACTAGAGACACTATAGAGACTATAGACTAGACACACTATAGAGACTAGAGACTAGACACACTATAGAGACTATAGACTAGACACTATAGAGACTAGACACACTATAGAGACTAGACACACTATAGAGACTAGACACACTATAGAACTAGACACACTAGAAGACTAGGCACGCTAACAGAACAGAACTAGACACACTATAAGAGACTAGACATATAGAACTGAACACACTATATAGACTGGGACACTATATGAGACTAGACACTATAGAGACTGAGACTAGCACACTATAGAGACTAGACACACTAGTATAGACTAGACACACTATAGAGACTAGACACTATATAGAGACTAGACACACTATAGAGACTAGACCACTATATGAGACTAAGACACACCTATAGAGACTAGAACACACTATAGAGACTAGACACATTATAGCTCAGACTGGAGACAGCTACTAGATAGAGACTAGACACACTATATAGACTAGACAGACTATAGAGACTAGGACACACTATATGACTGACTTAGACACACTAGACTAGACACACTGATAGACTGGACACTATCGAGACTAGACACACTATAGAGACTAGCACACTATGAGACTAGACACACTATAGAGACTAGACACATTATATAGACTAGACACACTAGAGACTAGAGACTATGGCGCGACTATCTAGAGACTAGACACTACTATAGATGAGACCAGACACACTATCGAGACTAAGACCACTATAGAGACTAGACACTACTATAGAGAGCCCCGAGAGACTAGACACACTATATAGAGACTAGACACACTACCTACCTGAGACTGGACACACCCTATCTAGACTAGAGACTAGACACTATATAGACTAGACTAGACTAGAATGAACACACTATATGAATGACTAGACACTATAGGAGACTAGAAGACTAGACACTATAGGACTAGACACACTATAGAGACTAGACACTATAGAGACTAGACCACTATAGAGACTAGACACTATATAGACTAGAGATCAGACACACCATAAGAGATCTTCTGCACACACCATGGCAGACCAGACACACCATAGACCAGACACACTACAAGCAGACCAGACACACTATATATTCAAACACACTGTACAGACCAGAGACCAGACAACACCAGCTTACACTGCACACCATACAGACCAGACAACACCATACAGACCAGACACACCATA
>NW_027031724.1:0-3826 GCF_034236695.1 Oncorhynchus nerka
AGGCCCAGAGACATAGCCCGAACATAGTGGATGCAGGTAGGCCCAGAGACATAGACCCAAACATAGTGGAGGCAGGTAGGCCCAGAGACATAGACCCGAACATAGTGGATGCAGGTAGGCCCAGAGACATAGACCCGAACATAGTGGATGCAGGTAGGCCCAGAGACATAGCCCCGAACATAGTGGATGCAGGTAGGCCCAGAGACATAGACCCGAACATAGTGGAGGCAGGTAGGCCCAGAGACATAGACCCGAACATAGTGGATGCAGGTAGGCCCAGAGACATAGACCCGAACATAGTGGAGGCAGGTAGGCCCAGAGACATGAGCCCGAACATAGTGGAGGCAGGTAGGCCCAGAGACATAGAGCCGAACATAGTGGAGGCAGGTAGGCCCAGAGACATAGACCCGAACATAGTGGATGCAGGTAGGCCCAGAGACATAGACCCGAACATAGTGGAGGCAGGTAGGCCCAGAGACATAGACCCGAACATAGTGGAGGCAGGTAGGCCCAGAGACATAGAGCCCGAACATAGTGGAGGCAGGTAGGCCCAGAGACATAGACCCAAACATAGTGGAGGCAGGTAGGCCCAGAGACATAGACCCAAACATAGTGGAGGCAGGTAGGCCCAGAGACATAGACCCAGAACATAGTGGAGGCAGGTAGAGCCCAGAGACATAGACCCGAACATAGTGGATGCAGGTAGGCCCAGAGACATAGACCCAAACATAGTGGAGGCAGGTAGGCCCAGAGACATAGACCCGAACATAGTGGAGGCAGGTAGGCCCAGAGACATAGACCCGAACATAGTGGAGGCAGGTAGGCCCAGAGACATAGACCCGAACATAGTGGAGGCAGGTAGGCCCAGAGACATGGACCCGAACATAGTGGATGCAGGTAGGCCCAGAGACATAGACCCGAACATAGTGGAGGCAGGTAGGCCCAGAGACATAGACCCAAACATAGTGGAGGCAGGTAGGCCCAGAGACATAGACCCAAACATAGTGGAGGCAGGTAGGCCCAGAGACATAGACCCGAACATAGTGGAGGCAGGTAGGCCCAGAGACATAGACCCGAACATAGTGGAGGCAGGTAGGCCCAGAGACATAGACCCAAACATAGTGGAGGCAGGTAGGCCCAGAGACATAGACCCAAACATAGTGGATGCAGGTAGGCCCAGAGACATAGACCCGAACATAGTGGAGGCAGGTAGGCCCAGAGACATAGACCCGAACATAGTGGATGCAGGTAGGCCCAGAGACATAGACCCGAACATAGTGGAGGCAGGTAGGCCCAGAGACATAGACCCGAACATAGTGGAGGCAGGTAGGCCCAGAGACATAGCCCCGAACATAGTGGATGCAGGTAGGCCCAGAGACATAGACCCAAACATAGTGGAGGCAGGTAGGCCCAGAGACATAGACCCGAACATAGTGGATGCAGGTAGGCCCAGAGACATAGACCCAAACATAGTGGAGGCAGGTAGGCCCAGAGACATAGACCCGAACATAGTGGAGGCAGGTAGGCCCAGAGACATAGACCCGAACATAGTGGATGCAGGTAGGCCCAGAGACATAGACCCGAACATAGTGGAGGCAGGTAGGCCCAGAGACATAGACCCGAACATAGTGGAGGCAGGTAGGCCCAGAGACATAGACCCGAACATAGTGGATGCAGGTAGGCCCAGAGACATAGACCCGAACATAGTGGAGGCAGGTAGGCCCAGAGACATAGACCCGAACATAGTGGAGGCAGGTAGGCCCAGAGACATAGACCCGAACATAGTGGATGCAGGTAGGCCCAGAGACATAGACCCAAACATAGTGGAGGCAGGTAGGCCCAGAGACATAGACCCAAACATAGTGGAGGCAGGTAGGCCCAGAGACATAGACCCAAACATAGTGGATGCAGGTAGGCCCAGAGACATAGACCCGAACATAGTGGAGGCAGGTAGGCCCAGAGACATAGACCCGAACATAGTGGATGCAGGTAGGCCCAGAGACATAGACCCGAACATAGTGGAGGCAGGTAGGCCCAGAGACATAGACCCGAACATAGTGGAGGCAGGTAGGCCCAGAGACATAGACCCGAACATAGTGGAGGCAGGTAGGCCCAGAGACATAGACCCGAACATAGTGGATGCAGGTAGGCCCAGAGACATAGACCCAAACATAGTGGATGCAGGTAGGCCCAGAGACATAGACCCGAACATAGTGGAGGCAGGTAGGCCCAGAGACATAGACCCAAACATAGTGGAGGCAGGTAGGCCCAGAGACATAGACCCGAACATAGTGGATGCAGGTAGGCCCAGAGACATAGACCCGAACATAGTGGAGGCAGGTAGGCCCAGAGACATAGACCCGAACATAGTGGAGGCAGGTAGGCCCAGAGACATAGACCCAAACATAGTGGAGGCAGGTAGGCCCAGAGACATAGACCCAAACATAGTGGATGCAGGTAGGCCCAGAGACATAGACCCGAACATAGTGGAGGCAGGTAGGCCCAGAGACATAGACCCGAACATAGTGGATGCAGGTAGGCCCAGAGACATAGACCCGAACATAGTGGATGCAGGTAGGCCCAGAGACATAGACCCAAACATAGTGGAGGCAGGTAGGCCCAGAGACATAGACCCGAACATAGTGGATGCAGGTAGGCCCAGAGACATAGACCCAAACATAGTGGAGGCAGGTAGGCCCAGAGACATAGACCCGAACATAGTGGAGGCAGGTAGGCCCAGAGACATAGACCCGAACATAGTGGAGGCAGGTAGGCCCAGAGACATAGACCCGAACATAGTGGAGGCAGGTAGGCCCAGAGACATAGACCCAAACATAGTGGAGGCAGGTAGGCCCAGAGACATAGACCCGAACATAGTGGATGCAGGTAGGCCCAGAGACATAGACCCAAACATAGTGGAGGCAGGTAGGCCCAGAGACATAGACCCAAACATAGTGGAGGCAGGTAGGCCCAGAGACATAGACCCAAACATAGTGGATGCAGGTAGGCCCAGAGACATAGACCCGAACATAGTGGAGGCAGGTAGGCCCAGAGACATAGACCCGAACATAGTGGAGGCAGGTAGGCCCAGAGACATAGACCCGAACATAGTGGAGGCAGGTAGGCCCAGAGACATAGACCCGAAGCATAGTGGAGGCAGGTAGGCCCAGAGACATAGACCCAGAACATAGTGGAGGCAGGTAGGCCCAGAGACATAGACCCGAACATAGTGGAGGCAGGTAGGCCCAGAGACATAGACCCAAACATAGTGGAGGCAGGTAGGCCCAGAGACATAGACCCGAACATAGTGGAGGCAGGTAGGCCCAGAGACATAGACCCGAACATAGTGGATGCAGGTAGGCCCAGAGACATAGACCCGAACATAGTGGAGGCAGGTAGGCCCAGAGACATAGACCCAAACATAGTGGAGGCAGGTAGGCCCAGAGACATGAGACCCGAACATAGTGGAGGCAGGTAGGCCCAGAGACATAGACCCAAACATAGTGGAGGCAGGTAGGCCCAGAGACATAGACCCAAACATAGTGGATGCAGGTAGGCCCAGAGACATAGACCCGAACATAGTGGAGGCAGGTAGGCCCAGAGACATAGACCCGAACATAGTGGAGGCAGGTAGGCCCAGAGACATAGACCCGAACATAGTGGAGGCAGGTAGGCCCAGAGACATAGACCCGAACATAGTGGAGGCAGGTAGGCCCAGAGACATAGACCCGAACATAGTGGATGCAGGTAGGCCCAGAGACATAGACCCGAACATAGTGGAGGCAGGTAGGCCCAGAGACATAGACCCGAACATAGTGGAGGCAGG
>NW_027031725.1:0-3833 GCF_034236695.1 Oncorhynchus nerka
AGACAGGACAAACACCCACAAAATACAACGTCAACTCAGGCTACCTAAATACGGTTCCCAATCAGAGACAACGATAAGCAGCTGACTCAATTGAGAATCGCCTCAGGCAGCCAAGCCTAACTAGACACACCCTAATCAACACAATCCCAATTACTACAAAACCCCAATACGAAACACAACATATAAACCCATGTCACACCCTGGCTTACCAAACATATACCAAAAACACAAAATATATTGACCAAGGCGTGACACGTCTCTAATGTTCTTGGTATACCGTTTCCTTTTGTGAGTTGAAGGAGATGCGTGAAATGATGTTTATTGCCTGTTTACATTGAATAATAATTTACCCTCCAATATCCCTGTGTTTTGGCTTTGTTGGTATACCCCAGGTTTTGTGGAGGGAAGACTGTTGGAAAAGCATTCCAGATGAAGCGGTTGAGAGAATCCCAAGAGTTTGCAACGCTGTCAAGGCAAAGGATGGCTACTTTTGAAGAATCTAAAATATATTTAATGTAAAACTTTTTTGGTTACTACATGATTCCATGTGTGTTATTTCATAGTATTGATTTCACTATTATTCTACAATGTTGAAAATAGTAAAAATAAATACCCTTGAGTAGATGTGTCCAACCTTTTGAATGGTACTGTAGATTTGAGCAATAAGGCCTGAGGTGTAGTATATGGCCAATATACCACAGCTAAGGGCTGTTCTTATGTGCGACAGAGCGCCTTAACACAGCCCTTAGCCGTGGTATATTGGCCATATATCAAACTCCCGAGGTGTCTTACTGCTATTATAAACTAATTACCAACGTAGTTATAGCAGTAAAAATATAAATGTTTTCATACCAATGGTATACGGTCTGATATACCATGGCTGTCAGCCAATCAGCTTTCAGGGCTCGAATCACCCAGTTAATAATTTATTTTTGACTACTGTAAATATGAGCACCCACTGCTTTTTTTGTATGTGTAGACTACCATCTTTGGACGCCAGGTCCTGGTCAATTCTTAATGGACAACTGGAAAGAGTTGAACATTTTCTTCTTCTGTTCATGCTGCTGGGTTGGACAGTGAGGTAGTGACAGATACTACAATAACTCAGGTCTGTGTGTAGAGTGCCTTCAGAAAGCATTCATACACCTCGACTTACTCCACTTTGTGTTACAGCCTGAATTCAAAATGGATGACGAAATAAGTCTCACCCATCTACACATTTAATACATTTTTTGCAAATGTATTGAAAATGAAATATAGAAATATCTCATTTAGATAAGTATTCAAACCCCTGAGTCAATACATGTTAGAATCACCTTTGTCAGTGATTACAGCTGTGAACCTTTCTGGGTCTAACAGCACACCTGGACTGTACGAAACTTGCATATTATTTAAATTCTTCAAGCTTTGACAAGTTGTATTGTTGTATGTGTCGAACTGCTTTGCTTTATCTTGGCCAGGTCGCAATTGTAAATGAGAACTTGTTCTCAACTTTCCTACCTGGTTAAATAAAGGTTAAATAAATTAAAATAGTAAAAGTTGGTTGTTGACCATTAGACAGCCATTTAAGTCTTGCCTTATTTTCGAGTCGATTTAAGCCAAAACTAAGTAACTGCAGTGTATATTGTTTTTTAGGTTATTAAAATATGAAGACTTACTCGTGTTTTGTTTGCCCCAAACAAACCATGTATCCAAGACCTTCAAATGTTTTAATCCTACTTGGTGTAATATCATTTGTGGATTCAAATCAAGTATTTAGTGTGTAAGGACATGTTCCATAATATTGAACAAAATACCAAGTCTTGTCTTTATGCTGCTTAGTTTAATTCAGACCAACCACCTCAGTTCAGAAAATCAACATTGTTTTGAATAAATACTTTAGTACACAAAATGCACAAAGATTTATGTCAGTGTTATTTGAAGAATAGTTTATTTTTGGGGTTAATGTTTAATTTCTCCATGCTTCCTCCTGACAGTGCATTGTTGCAGCACAAGAGGGGCCTCATTATAGTTTTATCACACACAAATTATGCCTGATGAAATACACAATCAATGGGATTTACACATTTTGAATTTACATAGAATTTACATCGATTTTACACTCAATTGAGACTTCAGAGGAGAGAAGACAGGAAAGAAATACAAATCCGCCCAATGAAGAGGAAGATATCCATGTGGTCTCTCTGGTCTATGTTCCTCAGAGAAGATCTCCTGCAAGACAAAAATGGTCAGCCCCAGTGTTCTACTTCCCAGTCGTGTGTGTGTGTGTGTATTACCGTATGCATGTGTGACTCACATTTAGCCACAGGTGTAAGCCACATCCAGGTACTTGTAGGTTCCTACACAGGGATCTCCATACAGAGAGTTGGACGCCGGGACGTCACACTGGCTCTTCCCATTACACCTGTGTCAACGACAGGTCCAGGTTAACACTTACAGTCCAGGTTAACACTTACAGTCCCGGTTAACACCACAGTCCCGGTTAACACCACAGTCCCGGTTAACACCACAGTCCCGGTTAACACCACAGTCCCGGTTAACACCACAGTCCCGGTTAACACCACAGTCCCGGTTAACACCACAGTCCCGGTTAACACCACAGTCCCGTTTCTACAGTCCAGGTTAACACTAGTCCCGGTTAACACTACAGTCATGTTTCTACAGTCCAGGTTAACACTACAGTCATGCATTTCTACAGGTAGAAGTTAACACTACAGTCATGCATTTCTACAGGTAGAAGTTAACACTACAGTACACTGCAGGTTTCAGTACCTCTTTGCTACCTTACTGGTGGTTATGGATTGGCTCAGGCAGTTGGTGTTGGCTAGTTGGTTAGCGGGCCGATTAAAGGAACACACTAGCTGGTCACGGCGGCCATAGTTGGCACTGTGGATCTGGATACTACCTTCATCTGAGGGAGAGGAGGAAGGAGAAAGGGGGATGAGGTAAGGCTGGATGTCTTTGGTGTACAAGTGATTGTAATAAACAGTGTATAATACTGCTCTACTATATCATCATATGAGATGTGACTACACTGTACAGCAGTGTTGACTCAGCTTACAACATTCTAATAGAGCAGCATACTACCCTGCATCCCACTGCTGGCTTGCTTCTGAAACTAAGCAGGGTTGGTCCTGTTGAGTCCCTGGATGTGTGACCAGATGCTGCTGGAGGTGGTGTTGAAGGGCCAGTAGGAGGCACCTTTGCTCTGGTCTAAAAAAGATCCCATAGCCCTGTGAGGTGCAGTCTTTCTGATGGGACGTTAAGCGGGTGTCCTGACTCTCTGGTCACTAAAGAGCCCATGGCACATATCATAAGAGTAGGGGTGTCCTGGCTAAATTCCCAAATCTGGCTCTCACACCATCATGGTCACCTAATCATCCCCAGCTTACAATTGGCTCATTCATCCTCCTCTCCCCTGCAACTATTCCACAGGTCATTGCTGTAAATGAGAATGTATTCAGTCAACTTACTGGTAAAATAATGTATAAAAATAGAGCCCCAAATTCTCGTAGGGCATCGGAGCCGCTCCACACTCTCGTAGGTGTTGAATTTATTATGGATAAATGAATAAACAATATCCCAATTTTAAATAGAATTGTATAAGAAGAAATTGTGGGACAGGACAAGGAGTAATAAAATGTTAATGAACACCCATTTGTTTCTGCCTAGTTGGAATGGTTGTGGACTGTGTAAACACATAAGGTCGTTAGCCTATGGTTGACCCAACTGAAACTTAGCTCTGGGGTTTTTTAGATAAGGCAGTGAGTTCATTCCTAAGGTTTCTGTTAATTAAAACTGTCAGTTAAGTGGTGATCGATAATGTTGAGGGT
>NW_027031726.1:0-3834 GCF_034236695.1 Oncorhynchus nerka
TCAAGTTTCTAAGTTTTATAGAGGCTTTACCTCTCTGCATTTATCAAGTTTCAAGTTTCATAGAGGCTTTACCTCTCTGCATTTATCAAGTTTCAAGTTTCATAGAGGCTTTACCTCTCTGCATTTATCAAGTTTCATAGAGGCTTTACCTCTCTGCATTTATCAAGTTTCATAGAGGCTTTACCTCTCTGCATTTATCAAGTTTCATAGAGGCTTTACCTCTCTGCATTTATCAAGTTTCATAGAGGCTTTACCTCTCTGCATTTATCAAGTTTCATAGAGGCTTTACCTCTCTGCATTTATCAAGTTTTATAGAGGCTTTACCTCTCTGCATTTATCAAGTTTCAAGTTTCATAGAGGCTTTACCTCTCTGCATTTATCAAGTGTTATAGATGCTTTACCTCTGCATTTATCAAGTTTCATAGAGGCTTTACCTCTCTGCATTTATCAAGTTTTATAGGAGGCTGCCTCTCTGCATTTATCAAGTTTTACCAGAGCTTTCTCTCATTTATCAAGTTTCATAGAGGCTTTACCTCTCTGCATTTATCAAGTTTTATAGAGGCTTTACCTCTCTGCATTTATCAAGTTTTATAGAGGCTTTACCTCTGCATTTATCAAGTTTCATAGAGGCTTTACCTCTGCATTTATCAAGTTTCAAGTTTCATAGAGGCTTTACCTCTGCATTTATCAAGTTTTATAGAGCTTTACCTCTCTGCATTTATCCAAGTTTCATAGAGGCTTTACCTCTCTGCATTTATCAAGTTTCATAGGCTTTGCACTCTCTGCATTTATCAAGTTTTATAGAGGGATTTCATAGAGGCTTTACCTTCTCTGCTCAAGTTTTATAGAGGCTTTATCGCTGCATTTAGTTTCAAGTTTTATAGAGGCTTTACCTCTCTGCATTTATCAAGTTTCATAGAGGCTTTACCTCTGCATTTATCAAGTTTCAAGTTTCATAGAGGCTTTACCTCTCTGCATTTATCAAGTTTTATAGAGGCTTTACCTCTCTGCATTTATCAAGTTTCATAGAGGCTTTACCCTCTCTGCATTTTATCCATAGAGTTTTACCTCTTGCATTTATCAAGTTTCAAGTTTTATAGAGGCTTTACCTCTCTGCATTTATCAAGTTTCAAGTTTTATAGAGGCTTTACCTCTGCATTTACTGCTTCAAGTTTCATAGAGGCTTTACTCTCTGCATTTATCAAGTTTCAAGTTTCATAGAGGCTTTACCTTCTGTATTATCAAGTTTCAAGTTTTATAGAGGCTTCTACCTCTCTGCATTTATCGTTTCAAGTTTCATAGAGGCTGACTTCTGCATTTATCAAGTTTCAAGTTTCATAGAGGCTTTTACCTCTGCATTTATCGTCTTCAGGAGGCTTACCTCTCTGCATTTATCAAGCTTTTATAGAGGCTTTACCTCTCTGCATTTATCAGTTTCAGAGGCTTTAATTTATCAAGTTCTGCATTTACCTCTCTGCATTTTCAAGTTTTATAGAGGCTTTACCTCTCTGCATTTATCAAGTTTAGAGGCTTTACCTCTCTGCATTTATCAAGTTTCAAGTTTCAGAGGCTTTACCTCTGCATTTATCAAGTTTATAGAGGCTTTACCTCTCTGCATTTATCAAGTTTCATAGAGGCTTTACCTCTCTGCATTTATCAAGTTTTATAGAGGCTTTACCTCTCTGCATTTATCAAGTTTCAAGAGAGGCTTTACCTCTCTCTGCATTTATCAAGATTTCAAGTTTTATAGAGGCTTTACCTCTCTGCATTTAGTTTTCGTTTCATAGAGTTCAAACAGAAACTGCCTCTCTGCATTTATCAAAGTTTCATAGAGGCTCTCTGCATTTATCAAGCATTTTCAAGTTTCATAGAGGCTTTACCTCTCTGCATTTAGTTTCAAGTTTTATAGAGGCTTTACCTCTCTGCATATCTATCAAGTTTCATAGAGGCTTTACTCTCTGCATTTACCTCTCTGCATTTTCAAGTTTCATAGAGGTTTACCTCTCTGCATTTATCAAGTTTTATAGAGGCTTTACCTCTCTGCATTTATCAAGTTTCATAGAGGCTACCTCTATGCATTTATCAAGTTTCAGAGGCTTTACCTCTGCATTTATCAAGTTTTTTATAGAAACTTTGCCTCTCTGCATTTATCCAGTTTTATAGAGGCTACCTTCTCTGCATTTATCAGTTTCATAGAGGCTTTACCTCTCTGCATTTATCAAGTTTCATAGAGGCTTACTCTCTGCATTTATCAAGTTTCAAGTTTTATGAGGCTTTACCTCTCTGCATTTATCGTTTCATAGAGGCTTTAGTTTCAAGTTTATAGGCTTTACCTCTCTGCATTTTATCAAGATTCAAGTTTCATAGAAGGCTTTACCTCTGCATTTATCAAGTTTCAAGTTTCATAGAGGCTTTACCTCTCTGCATTTATCAAGTTTCATAGAGGTTCTGCATTTATCAAGTTTCATAGAGGCTTTAGCTCTCTGCATTTATCAAGTTTCAAGTTTTATAGAGGCTTACCTTCTGCATTTATCAGTTTTATAGAGGCTTTACTCTCTGCATTTATCAGTTTCATAGAGGCTTTTACTCTCTGCATTTATCAAGAGTTTCATAGAGGTTTTACCCTCTCTGCATTTATCAAGTTTTATAGAGGCTTTACCTCTTCTGCATTTATCAAGTTTCATAGAGGCTTTACCTCTATGCATTTGTAATTCAAGTTTCATAGAGGCTTTACCTCTCTGCATTTATCAAGTTTCAAGTTTTATAGAGGCTTTACCTCTCTGCATTTATCAAGTTGCAAGTTTCATAGAGGCTTTACCTCTCTGCATATATCAAGTTTCATAGAGGCTTTACCTCTCTGCATTTATCAAGTTTCAAGTTTCATAGAGGCTTTACCTCTCTGCATTTATCAAGTTTCAAGTTTTATAGAGGCTTTACCTCTCTGCATTTATCAAGTTTCATAGAGGCTTTACCTCTCTGCAATTATCAAGTTTTATAGAGGCTTTACCTCTCTGCATTTATCAAGTTTCAAGTTTTGTAGAGGCTTTGCCTCTCTGCATTTATCAAGTTTCAAGTTTTATAGAGGCTTTACCTCTCTGCATTTATCAAGTTTCAAGTTTTATAGAGGCTTTACCTCTCTGCATTTATCAA
Source organism: Oncorhynchus nerka (assembly GCF_034236695.1). NCBI lineage: Eukaryota > Metazoa > Chordata > Actinopteri > Salmoniformes > Salmonidae > Oncorhynchus > Oncorhynchus nerka. The sequence goes on from NW_027031726.1 coordinate 3,151, forward strand.
GTTTCAAGTTTCATAGAGGCTTTACCTCTCTGCATTTATCAAGTTTCAAGTTTTATAGAGGCTTTACCTCTCTGCATTTATCAAGTTTCAAGTTTCATAGAGGCTTTACCTCTCTGCATTTATCAAGTTTCATAGAGGCTTTACCTCTCTGCATTTATCAAGTTTCATAGAGGCTTTACCTCTCTGCATTTATCAAGTTTCAAGTTTTATAGAGGCTTTACCTCTCTGCATTTATCAAGTTGCAAGTTTCATAGAGGCTTTACCTCTCTGCATATATCAAGTTTCATAGAGGCTTTACCTCTCTGCATTTATCAAGTTTCATAGAGGCTTTACCTCTCTGCATTTATCAAGTTTCAAGTTTTATAGAGGCTTTACCTCTCTGCATTTATCAAGTTTCATAGAGGCTTTACCTCTCTGCAATTATCAAGTTTTATAGAGGCTTTACCTCTCTGCATTTATCAAGTTTCAAGTTTTGTAGAGGCTTTGCCTCTCTGCATTTATCAAGTTTCAAGTTTTATAGAGGCTTTACCTCTCTGCATTTATCAAGTTTCAAGTTTTATAGAGGCTTTACCTCTCTGCATTTATCAAGTTTCAAGTTTCATAGAGGCTTTACCTCTCTGCATTTATCAAGTTTCAAGTTTTATAGAGGCTTTACCTCTCTGCATTTATCAAGTTTCAAGTTTC
>NW_027031727.1:0-3835 GCF_034236695.1 Oncorhynchus nerka
GCTGTTAGATACTACTGCACTGTTAGTAGTACTGACTGTTAGATACTACTGCACTGTTGGATACTAGAGCACTGTTAGATACTACTGCACTTGTTGGATACTACTGCACTGTTAGATACTACTGCACTGTTAGATACTGCTGCACTGTTAGATACTACTGCACTGTTAGATACTACTGCACTGTTAGATACTACTGCACTGTTAGATACTACTGCACTGTTAGATACTACTGCACTGTTAGATACTACTGCACTGTTAGATACTACTGCACTGTTAGATACTACTACACTGTTAGATACTACTGCACTGTTAGATACTACTGTTAGATACTACTGCACTGTTAGATACTACTGCACTGTTAGACACTACTACACTGTTAGATACTACTACTGTTAGATACTACTGCACTGTTAGATACTACTACACTGTTAGATACTACTGCACTGTTAGATACTACTACACTGTTAGATACTACTGCACTGTTAGATATTACTACACTGTTAGATACTACTACACTGTTAGATACTACTGCACTGTTAGATACTACTACACTGTTAGATACTACTGCACTGTTAGATACTACTGTTAGATACTACTGCACTGTTGGAGTACTACTGCACTGTTAGATGACGTACTGCACAATTTTAGATACTACTGCACTGTTAGACTACTGCACTGTTAGATACTACTACACTGATTGAGCCTGCTGCACTGTTGGAATACTACTGCACTGTTCGGATACTCTCCGCAACTGTTGGCCACTTACTGCAACTGTTAGACACTACTGCACTGTTAGATCCTACTAACTGTTGGAGTACTACCTGTATCTGATTTAACGGTACTCCACACTGTCAGACACTACTGGGCTACCATGAGACGACTACTGCGACTGTTGGATACTACCGCACTGTTGGATACTACTGTAACTGTTGGAAGTACTACCGCACCAGATTCCAGCTCACTGCGCTGTTAGTACTGCCTCTACTGTTGGGTACTACATGCACTGTTAGATGCTACTGCGGCTGTTGGAAGTACTACCAAGCTGTTAGATACTCAATGCAACTGGTAGATACGCCACTGCACCGTTAGATACTACTGCTGTTAGATGCTGCTCCTACCGTTTGAGATATCGCTACTACCGTTGCTCGCTACTGCACTCGTTAGAGTACTAACTAGAATTTGTTACTATTCCATTATGTCCAGCAGATACTTTCACTGCTAGACATAATTGTAGATGTACCATGTCAGATACTACACGTTGGAATGCTACTGTTAGACACATCACCGTTAGATACTACTGCCTATTGTTAGATACTACTGCACTGTTAGGATACTACTGCACTGTTAGATGCTTACCAATTGTTGATACTGACACTGGCAGATACTTACTAGCGACTGTTAGATGACACGCACCGCCAAGATACTACTGGACTGTTATGATACTGCTACTTAACGAAATAGATACTACCGCGCTGTTAGATGCCCATACACACTGTTAGATCACTACTAGTAGATGCTAACTCTACACTGTTGAGATGCTACTGCAATCATGTAGATACTTTACTTTGCACTGTTGAATGCTACCTTATATCATGGGCGCACTGCTGTCAGCATCAGTACTACTACATGCTGGTAGATTCTACTGCGCACTGCTGAGATACTATCTCGCGGCTGGTTGGATACTACTGCACTTGTTGGATACTGCTAAGATCTTGGTCGCTAACATTATATCAATTGATACTTCACTGCCTATTGAATACTTCGCTACTGTTTAAGATCCGCTACTGGCACTGTTGAGATGCTACTACACTGTTGATGCTACTATGCTTGATTAGATGCCTACTGTATCCAGGATGTTCTACTGTTGAGATACTGCTGCTGTTAGATGTATGATTGAATGCTACTAAGATACTGCTGCTGTTGGATGCTATCATGTTAGATACTGCTACTGTTGGATACTACTGCGCTAGTTGAGATGCTACTGATGTGGATGCTGCTAATTGGAATATCTACTGCACAGTTGGATGCTACTTGCACTGTTGGATACTACTATTGTATGAATCGCCTCTCCTGCGTACCTGTTAGATGCTACTGCACTGTTCAGATTCTTCACTGTAGATGCTACTGCGCTGTTGGATCACTACTACCTACTGTTAGATGCTACTGCGCTCGTTAGATGCTACTGCGCTGTTGGATACTCTACTGCTCGTTGGATCACTGCTACTTTCTGTTGGATACTACTGCTGTTCATGGATACTGCTGTCATTGGATCTTTACTACTACTGTTCAGATACTGCTGCACTGTTGGATGCTTATCTGCTGTTGGATCTACTGCACTGTTGCAGGTCACTGCTACTGCACTAGTTGGATACCATACACTGTTGATACTACTACAGCGGTTGGATGCTGCTGCGCTGTTGGACACGGCTTCACGCTCGTTGGGGATTACTACTGCACTGTTAGATGCCTGCTTTCTCATCGGACTCTGCTTTAGATTGGTCTACTTTGTGCTGTTGGATTTATCGCATGTTGGATGCTACACGTAGCTTGATCTTCTACACTCGCTAGACACTACGCATTGTTGGACGCTACTTTTCGCTGTCTGGATGCTGCTTCGCGCTGCTGGATACCACACCGTTCGGATACTACTGCACTGTTAGATGCTACTGCACTGTTAGGTACTACTGCACTGATTAGATACTACTACACTGTTGGATACTACTGCACTGTTAGATGCTACTGCACTGTTAGATGCTACTGCACTGTTAGATACTACTGCACTGTTAGATACTACTGCACTGTTGAGATCACTACTGCTGTTCAGATGCTACTAGCTGTTAGATACTACTGCACTGTTAGATACTACTGCACTGTTAGATACTACTGCACTTGTTAGATGCTACTGCACTGTTAGATACTACTGCACTGTTAGATACTACTGCACTGTTAGATACTACTGCCGCTGTTGACTGCCTACTGCACTGTTAGATACTACTACACTGTTGGATGTTACTGCACTGTTAGGCACTGCACTGTTGGATACTACTACACTGTTAGATGACTACTGCACTGTTAGATACTACTACATTGTTAGATGCTACTGCACTGTTAGATACTACTACACTGTTAGATACTACTGCACCGTTAGATGCTACTGCACTGTTAGATGCTACTGCACTGTTGGATACTACTGCACTGTTAGATACTACTGCACTGTTAGATACTACTGCACTGTTAGATACTACTTGCAACTGTTAGATACTACTGCAGCTGTTAGATACTACTGCACTGTTAGATACTACTACACTGTTAGATACTACTGCTGTTAGGGAGACTTTACGACCGTTGATACTACTGCAAACTGTTAGATACTACTATAACGCATACTACCGCACTGTTAGATACTGCTGCACCGTTAGACACTACTACACTGTTGAGATACTGCACTCGCTAGATACTGCTAATATTCGCAGATAACTACTGCAATGTTAGATACTGCACTGCGATACTACTGCACTGTTAGATGCTGCTGCAGCTCGTTAGATGACTACTGCGCTGTTAGATGCTGCTGCGCTGTTAATTACTGCGCCGTTAGATACTACGCCGTTATGCTACTACGCAATCGTTAGATACTACTGCTAGATACTGTCGCACTGTTAGATACTGCTGCGCTGGGGTAGACACTACTAATTGCTAGATACTACTGCACTTGTTAGGATACCACAGTTAGATATCCACTGCACTGTTAGATACTGCTACGCTGTTAGGATACTACTGCGCTGTTAGATACTGTCTACCGCTAGATTAATTGAATACACTGTTAGATACTACTGCA
>NW_027031728.1:0-3835 GCF_034236695.1 Oncorhynchus nerka
GTCAGAGTCAAGGCCCATGGGCCACATCAACCGCAAGGAGAAGAAGGTTTTCTACGGCCCTGGGATGATCTTGATTTATTGGGCTTCGGCCCGCAGCTTAAGCGACGCCCGCAGATCTTTACACGCACCAATACTACATTTCCCACAATGCAAAGGTGACGCACCGAGCAGTAGGCTGCTTCATTTCAATATTTATTGGCACAGCATCGTCAGCATCACAGTAAAATTAATCAGATACCCATCAAAATGGCAAAACGGAAGGTGGATACTGAGAACCGGGGTTTCAAACAAGGTGAGTCGGAGTATATGTTCACGAAGGTAGCTGGAAAACCTGTGTGTCTTCTGTGTGGAGAAAGTGTGGCGGTACTGAAAGAGTATAATCTGAGACGACATTATGAAACGAAACACGCGGACAAAAACAAGAATATGGACATGGAACAAAGGCTACAAAAGGCAGAGGAATTAAACGAGGCCTCAAATCTCGACAGGCTCTGTTCAAAAAAAAAGCCAAATCACAAGGCCAGGCTGCTGTCAAGGCCAGTTTTATTTTGGCAGAAGAGATCGCTAAATCAGCCCCGGCCATTTACGGAGGGGGATTTCATCAAAAACTGCATGATTAAAGTTTGTGACGAAGTTTGCCCAAAAAAAAGGCAACTCTTTTTAAATGTGAGTCTGAGCAGAAACACCATTGCCGAGAGAGTAGACCAGTTGTCCATCAATCTAAAAGAGCAGCTTGTGAAAAAGGGAAAAGATTTTATTGCATATTCCTTGGCTGTGGATGAGAGCACCGACATTTCTGACATTGCCCAGTTGTCAATTTTCATCCGCGGAGTGGACTCCAACCTAAGCGTGACAGAGGAGTTTTTGGCTTTACGTCCTATGCATGGCACAACTACGGGGCATGATTTGTATGAAGAGGTGTCAAGATGTGTAAATGAGATGGAGCTGCCTTAGGCATGGGTTTGACAACCGACGGGCACCTGCGATGTGTGGACACAGGAGCGGACTGGTGGCGAATGCGGGGAAAAGATGCAAAGGAAAACGCGACAGGTGAGCTGACAGCTTATCATTGTATCATACACCAGGAAGCGTTGTGCGAGTGAAGCCTTGAAAATGGAGCATGTAATGAGCATCATCTGTGCAGTTAACTTTATCAGAGCCAAAGGTTTGAATCACCGCCAGTTCAAGGCATTTCTGACGGAGTTAGAAACTGGCAGACATGGTGATTGCCTTATCACACGAGTGCGATATGGCTAAGCCAGGGAAAGGTGCTTCAAAGATGTTTCGAGCTTCGTGAGGAGATTTGTCTGTTCTTGGACAGCAAAGGGAAAGACACAACACAACTCCGAGACGAAATGTTTCTGTGTGAAATGGCTTTTCTGTGTGACATTACGAGTCATCTGAATGCAATAAACTTGCAGCTGCAGGGTCGGGATCGTGTCATCTCTGATATGTACAGTACAGTGAAGGCATTTAAAACCAAACTGACTCTGTGGGAGACGCATGAATGCGGAAAGAAAATTTGAGCCACTTTCCCAGCTGCCAGACCATGAAAGAGAAGCTCTCTACCAGTGCGTTCCCGAGCACACAGTTGGCTGATAAAATAGGTATGCTTGCCGCTGACTTTCGACGCCGATTTGCTGACTTTGAAGCACAAAAAGCAGGTTGGAACTGCTCGGTAACCCATTTGCTGTTGACGTGGAAAGCTCACCACCAAACCTCCAAATGGAGTTGATTGACCTCCAATGCAATGATGCACTGAGGGCAAAATATGCGGCAGTGGGTGCTGCGGAGTTCGCCCGTTTCCTCCCGGCACAATGCCCCAGCTGCGCATCCAGGCTGCTCAAACGTTGTCTATGTTTGGCAGCACATACCTGTGTGAACAACTGTTTTCTTTGATGAACCTGAACAAAACATCACACAGAAGTCGACTTACTGCTGAACACCTCCACTCAATTCTGAGGATTTCTTCAGCTCAGAGCCTTACCCCGAACATTGATGAACTTGTGGAAAAGATGGGACACCACCAAGTATCACCCTCAACCTCAAACAAGTGAACATTACTGTGCAATCACATATTTAGAGTTTTTACTCAGTTCAAGTTTAAAAGTTAAAATTTAATATTTGTTTTCACTGCATGTTACTTCTCCTTAAACAAAGTGTTGTTTTGATTAATAGATTTTTGCACTTTATTTTTTGTATTTCAATCCAATTATATTTTAAAAATATTTCAGTTGAGTGGATGATAGAAAATTGCTATTATTGTTTTTTCTTTGAAGTAAATTTAGCCCACTTTTGCTAAAATAGAAAATATAGTCTACTGATGGTGCCTTGAATACCGGTTTCTTTCATTTAATGTTCATGTTATGGGGATATTTATATAAAGGAAATTTGTCTTTTGTGTCTGTTGAAAATTAAAGATTACTGACAGAGCCATAAGAAAATATTGCTTTATTTATCTGATCATATTGTAATATATTTGTTAGGTTTTCAGTAGGTTCAATTAGGTTCACTAGATTTATATGCGTCATTTAAAAAATTTTCAATGAACATTCGAACAGTCCGGCCCTCGTCTTGTAGCTGATTTTTTTATTTGGCCCTCCGTCCATTTGACTTTGACACCCCTGATCTAGATCTATTGTCTCTATTGTATTATGACAGACGAGCTAGATCTACTGTCCCTATTGTACTATGACAGACCAGCTAGATCTACTATCTCCATTATAATATGACAGACCAGCTAGATCTACTGTCTCTATTATAATATGACAGACCAGCTAGATCTACTGTCTCTATTGTATTTTGACAGACCAGCTAGATCTACTGTCTCTATTATATTATGACAGACCAGCTAGATCTACTGTCTCTATTATAATTTGACAGACCAGGTAGATCTACTGTCTCTAATATAATATGACAGACCAGGTAGATCTACTGTCTCCATTATATTATGACAGACCATCTAGATCTATTGTCTCTATTGTATTATGACAGACGAGCTAGATCTACTGTCCCTATTGTACTATGACAGACCAGCTAGATCTACTATCTCCATTATATTATTACAGACCAGCTAGATCTACTGTCTCTATTATGCTATTACAGACCAAGGTGCCAGTCTACTGTCTCATTATATTTTTAAAGACCAGCTAGATCTACTGTCTCTATTGTTATAATATGACAGACCAGCTAGATCTACTGATTCTATTAATATGACAGGCCAGATAGATCTACTGTCTCTATTATTTTATGACAGACCAGCTAGATCTACTGTCTCTATTATATTTGACAGAACAGCTAGATCTTCTTGTCTCTATTATACTATGACAGACCAGCTAGATCTACTGTTTCTATTATACTTTGACAGACCAGCTAGATCTACTGTCTCTTTTATGACAGACCATGACAGACTCTATTAGCTGACACAGACCAGCTAGATCTACTGATTCTATATAAGTATGACAGACCAGATAGATCTACTGTGTCTATTATATTTTGACGGCACTCAGCCAGACATACTGTTCCCCTGTTCCCTATTATATTACGGTTTGTTTGCATCTACCGTCTATTATAATACATATGACCAGGTAGATCTACTGATTGTATATAACATGAAAGACCAGCTAGATCTACTGTCTCTATTATTTTTGACAGACCAGCTAGATCTACTCTATCTCTGTTATAAAATGACAGACCAGCTCGATCTACTGTCTCTAAGTCTCTATTATATTATGACAGACCAGCTAGATCTACTGTCTCTATTATATTATGACAGACCAGCTAGATCTATTGTCTCTATTATATTATGACAGACCAGCTAGATCTACTGTCTCTA
>NW_027031729.1:0-3835 GCF_034236695.1 Oncorhynchus nerka
ACTGGGACATCTCTGTCCTGATACATGATTTCTCTGAGACACACTGGGACATCTCTGTCCTGATACATGGTTTCTCTGAGACACACTGGGACATCTCTGTCCTGATACATGGTTTCTCTGAGACACACTGGGACATCTCTGTCCTGATACATGGTTTCTCTGAGACACACTGGGACATCTCTGTCCTGATACATGGTTTCTCTGAGACACACTGGGACATCTCTGTCCTGATACATGGTTTCTCTGAGACACACTGGGACATCTCTGTCCTGATACATGGTTTCTCTGAGACACACTGGGACATCTCTGTCCTGATACATGGTTTCTCTGAGACACACTGGGACATCTCTGTCCTGATACATGGTTCCTCTGAGACACACTGGGACATCTCTGTCCTGATACATGGTTTCTCTGAGACACACTGGGACATCTCTGTCCTGATACATGGTTTCTCTGAGACACTCTGGGACATCTCTGTTCTGATACATGGTTTCTCTGAGACACTCTGGGACATCTCTGTCCTGATACATGGTTCCTCTGAGACACACTGGGACATATCTGTCCTGATACATGATTCCTCTGAGACATACTGGGACATCTCTGTCCTGATACATGATTCATCTGAGACATACTGGGACATCTCTGTCCTGATACATGATTCCTCTGAGACATACTGGGACATCTCTGTCCTGATACATGGTTCCTCTGAGACACACTGGGACATCTCTGTCCTGATACATGATTCCTCTGAGACATACTGGGACATCTCTGTCCTGATACATGATTCCTCTGAGACACACTGGGACATCTCTGTCCTGATACATGATTCCTCTGAGACATACTGGGACATCTCTGTCCTGATACATGATTCCTCTGAGACACACTGGGACATCTCTGTCCTGATACATGATTCCTCTGAGACATACTGGGACATCTCTGTCCTGATACATGAGATCCTCTGAGACACACTGGGACATCTCTGTCCTGATACATGGTTTCTCTGAGACACACTGGGACATCTCTGTCCTGGTACATTATTTCTCTGAGACACACTGGGACATCTCTGTCCTGATACATGGTTTCTCTGAGACACACTGGGACATCTCTGTCCTGATACATGGTTTCTCTGAGACACACTGGGACATCTCTGTCCTGATACATTATTTCTCTGAGACACACTGGGACATCTCTGTCCTGATACATGGTTTCTCTGAGACACACTGGGACATCTCTGTTCTGATACATGGTTTCTCTGGAACACTGGGACATCTCTGTCCTGATACATGGTTTCTCTGAGACACACTGGGACATCTCTGTCCTGATACATGGTTTCTCTGAGACACACTGGGACATCTCTGTCCTGATACATGGTTTCTCTGAGACACACTGGGACATCTCTGTTCTGATACATGGTTTCTCTGAGACACACTGGGACATCTCTGTCCTGATACATGGTTTCCTCTGAGACACACTGGGACATCTCTGTCCTGATACATGGTTTCTCTGAGACACACTGGGACATCTCTGTCCTGATACATGGTTTCTCTGAGACACACTGGGACATCTCTGTCCTGATACATGGTTTCTCTGAGACACACTGGGACATCTCTGTCCTGATACATGGTTTCTCTGAGACACACTGGGACATCTCTGTCCTGATACATGGTTTCTCTGAGACACACTGGGACATCTCTGTCCTGATACATGGTTTCTCTGAGACACACTGGGACATCTCTGTCCTGATACATGGTTTCTCTGAGACACACTGGGACATCTCTGTCCTGATACATGGTTTCTCTGAGACACACTGGGACATCTCTGTCCTGATACATGGTTTCTCTGAGACACACTGGGACATCTCTGTCCTGATACATGATTTCTCTGAGACACACTGGGACATCTCTGTCCTGATACATGGTTTCTCTGAGACACACTGGGACATCTCTGTCCTGATACATGGTTCCTCTGAGACACACTGGGACATCTCTGTCCTGATACATGGTTTCTCTGAGACACACTGGGACATCTCTGTCCTGATACATGGTTTCTCTGGAGGCACACTGGGACATCTCTGTCCTGATACATGGTTTCTCTGAGACACACTGGGACATCTCTGTCCTGATACATGGTTTCTCTGAGACACACTGGGACATCTCTGTCCTGATACATGGTTTCTCTGAGACACACTGGGACATCTCTGTCCTGATACATGGTTTCTCTGAGACACACTGGGACATCTCTGTCCTGATACATGGTTTCTCTGAGACACACTGGGACATCTCTGTCCTGATACATGGTTTCTCTGAGACACACTGGGACATCTCTGTCCTGATACATGGTTTCTCTGGAGACACACTGGGACATCTCTGTCCTGATACATGGTTTCTCTGAGACACACTGGGACATCTCTGTCCTGATACATGGTTTCTCTGAGACACACTGGGACATCTCTGTCCTGATACATGGTTTCTCTGAGACACACTGGGACATCTCTGTCCTGATACATGGTTTCTCTGAGACACACTGGGACATCTCTGTCCTGATACATGGTTTCTCTGAGACACACTGGGACATCTCTGTCCTGATACATGGTTTCTCTGAGACACACTGGGACATCTCTGTCCTGATACATGGTTTCTCTGAGACACACTGGGACATCTCTGTCCTGATACATGGTTTCTCTGAGACACACTGGGACATCTCTGTCCTGATACATGGTTTCTCTGAGACACACTGGGACATCTCTGTCCTGATACATGGTTTCTCTGAGACACACTGGGACATCTCTGTCCTGATACATGGTTTCTCTGAGACACACTGGGACATCTCTGTCCTGATACATGGTTTCTCTGAGACACACTGGGACATCTCTGTCCTGATACATGGTTTCTCTGAGACACACTGGGACATCTCTGTCCTGATACATGGTTTCTCTGGAGGCACACTGGGACATCTCTGTCCTGATACATGGTTTCTCTGAGACACACTGGGACATCTCTGTCCTGATACATGGTTTCTCTGAGACACACTGGGACATCTCTGTCCTGATACATGGTTTCTCTGAGACACACTGGGACATCTCTGTCCTGATACATGGTTTCTCTGAGACACACTGGGACATCTCTGTCCTGATACATGGTTTCTCTGAGACACACTGGGACATCTCTGTCCTGATACATGGTTCCTCTGGAGACACACTGGGACATCTCTGTCCTGATACATGGTTTCTCTGAGACACACTGGGACATCTCTGTCCTGATACATGGTTTCTCTGAGACACACTGGGACATCTCTGTCCTGATACATGGTTTCCTCTGAGACACACTGGGACATCTCTGTCCTGATACATGGTTCCTCTGAGACATACTGGGACATCTCTGTCCTGATACATGATTTCTCTGAGACACACTGGGACATCTCTGTCCTGATACATGGTTCCTCTGGAGACACACTGGGACATCTCTGTCCTGATACATGGTTTCTCTGGAGACACACTGGGACATCTCTGTCCTGATACATGATTCCTCTGGAGACACACTGGGACATCTCTGTCCTGATACATGGTTCCTCTGAGACACACTGGGACATCTCTGTCCTGATACATGGTTTCTCTAGAGACACACTGGGACATCTCTGTCCTGATACATGGTTTCTCTGAGACACACTGGGACATCTCTGTCCTGATACATGGTTTCTCTCTGAGACACACTGGGACATCTCTGTCCTGGATACATGGTTTCTCTGAGACACACTGGGACATCTCTGTCCTGATACATGATTTCTCTGGAGACACACTGGGACATCTTTGTCCTGATACATGGTTTCTCTGAGACAC
>NW_027031730.1:0-3836 GCF_034236695.1 Oncorhynchus nerka
GTGGTGGAGGCAGCAGGGAGGCGGGGGAGACAGTGGTGGAGGAAGCAGGGAGAGGGAGCGGGAGAGACAGCGGTGGAGGAAGCAGGGAGAGGGAGCGGGGGAGACAGTGGTGGAGGAAGCAGGGAGAGGGAACGGGAGAGACAGCGGTGGAGGAAGCAGGGAGAGGGACGGGAGAGACAGCGGTGGAGGAAGCAGGGAGAGGGAGCGGGAGAGACAGCGGTGGAGGAAGCAGGGAGAGGGAGTGGGAGAGACAGCGGTGGAGGAAGCAGGGAGAGGGAGCGGGGGAGACAGTGGTGGAGGAAGCAGGGAGAGGGAGCGGGAGTGGGAGAGACAGCGGTGGAGGAAGCAGGGAGAGGGAGCGGGAGTGGGAGAGACAGTTGTGGAGGAAGCAGGGAGAGGGAGCGGGTGCAAGAGAGAGAGTGGCAGGGGGCGGAAGCAGGAGAGGGAGCGGAAGCAGGAGAGGGAGCGGGGGAGACAGCGGTGGAGGCGAGCCGGAGTGGGAGAGCGAGCCGGAGTGGGAGAGCGAGCCGGAGAGGGAGAGCGAGCCGGAGAGGGAGTGCGAGCCGGAGCGGGAGAGCGAGTCGGAGCGGGAGAGAGAGCTGGAGCGGGAGAGCGAGCCGGAGAGGGAGCGGGGGAGACAGTGGTGGAGGAACAGGGAGAGGGAGCGGGTGCAAGAGAGAGAGTGGCAGGGGGCGGAAGCAGGAGAGGGAGCGGAAGCAGGAGAAGGACCCGAGAGGGAGCGAGGGAGACAGCGGTGGAGGCAGCAGGGAGAGGGAGCGGGGGAGACAGCGGTGGAGGAAGCAGGGAGAGGGAGCGGGGGAGACAGCGGTGGAGGAAGCAGGGAGAGGGAGCGGGGAGACAGCGGTGGAGGAAGCAGGGAGAGGGAGCGGGGAGACAGCGGTGGAGGAAGCAGGGAGAGGGAGCGGGGAGACAGTGGTGGAGGAAGCAGGGAGAGGGAGCGGGGGAGACAGTGGTGGAGGAAGCAGGGAGAGGGAGCTGGGGAGACAGTGGTGGAGGAAGCAGGGAGAGGGAGCGGGGAGACAGCGGTGGAGGCAGCAGGGAGAGGGAGCGGGGAGACAGCGGTGGAGGAAGCAGGGAGAGGGAGCGGGGGAGACAGCGGTGGAGGCAGCAGGGAGAGGGAGCGGGGAGACAGCGGTGGAGGAAGCAGGGAGAGGGAGCGGGAGAGACAGCGGTGGAGGCAGCAGGGAGAGGGAGCGGGGGAGACAGCGGTGGAGGAAGCAGGGAGAGGGAGCGGGGAGACAGCGGTGGAGGAAGCAGGGAGAGGGAGCGGGGAGACAGTGGTGGAGGAAGCAGGGAGAGGGAGCGGGGGAGACAGTGGTGGAGGAAGCAGGGAGAGGGGAGCGGGGAGACAGCGGTGGAGGCAGCAGGGAGAGGGAGCGGGGGAGACAGCGGTGGAGGCAGCAGGGAGAGGGAGCGGGGGAGACAGCGGTGGAGGCAGCAGGGAGAGGGAGCGGGGAAGACAGCGGTGGAGGAAGCAGGGAGCGGGGGAGACAGCGGTGGAGGCAGCAGGGAGAGGGAACGGGGAGACAGCGGTGGAGGCAGCAGGGAGAGGACGGGAGACAGCGGTGGAGGAAGCAGGGAGAGGGGCGGGGAGACAGTGGTGGAGGAAGCAGGGAGAGGGAGCGGGGGAGACAGTGGTGGAGGAAGCAGGGAGAGGGAGCTGGGGAGACAGCGGTGGAGGAAGCAGGGAGAGGGAGCGGGGAGACAGCGGTGGAGGCAGCAGGGAGAGGGGAGCGGGGGAGACAGCGGTGGAGGAAGCAGGGAGAGGGAGCGGGGGAGACAGCGGTGGAGGCAGCAGGGAGAGGGAGCGGGGGAGACAGCGGTGGAGGAAGCAGGGAGAGGGAGCGGGAGAGACAGCGGTGGAGGCAGCAGGGAGAGGGAGCGGGAGAGACAGCGGTGGAGGAAGCAGGGAGAGGGAGCGGGGAGACAGCGGTGGAGGAAGCAGGGAGAGGGAGCGGGGGAGACAGTGGTGGAGGAAGCAGGGAGAGGGAGCCGGGGAGACAGTGGTGGAGGAAGCAGGGAGAGGGAGCGGGGGAGACAGCGGTGGAGGCAAGCAGGGAGAGGGAGCGGGGAGACAGGTGGTGGAGGGAAGCAGGGAGAGGGAGCGGGGAGACAGCGAGTGGAGGCAGCAGGGAGAGGGAGCGGGGGAGACAGCGGTGGAGGCAGCAGGGAGAGGGAGCGGGGAGACAGCGGTGGAGGCAGCAGGGAGAGGGAGCGGGGGAGACAGCGGTGGAGGAAGCAGGGAGAGGGCGGGAGACAGCGTGGAGGAAGCAGGGAGCGGAGCGGGAGACAGCGGTGGAGGAAGCAGGAGAGGGAGCGGGGGAGACAGCGGTGGAGGCAGCAGGGAGAGGGAGCGGGGGAGACAGCGGTGGAGGCAGCAGGAGAGGGAGCGGGGAGACAGCGGTGGAGGCAGCAGGGAGAGGGAGCGGGGGAGACAGCGGTGGAGGAAGCAGGGAGAGGGAGCGGGGGAGACAGCGGTGGAGGAAGCAGGGAGAGGGAGCGGGGAGACAGCGGTGGAGGCAGCAGGGAGAGGAGCGGGGAGACAGCGGTGGAGGAAGCAGGGAGAGGGAGCGGGGGAGACAGCGGTGGAGGAAGCAGGGAGAGGGAGCGGGGGAGACAGTGGTGGAGGAAGCAGGGAGAGGGAGCGGGGGAGACAGTGGTGGAGGAAGCAGGGAGAGGGAGCGGGGAGCGGGGGAGACAGCGGTGGAGGAACAGGGAGAGGGAGCGGGTGCAGAGAGAGAGAGTGGCAGGGGGAGGAAGCAGGAGAGGGAGCGGAAGCAGGAGAAGGACGCAGAGGGAGCGGGGAGACAGCGGTGGAGGCAGCAGGGAGAGGGAGCGGGGGAGACAGCGGTGGAGGCAGCAGGGAGAGGGAGCGGGGAGACAGCGGTGGAGGAAGCAGGGAGAGGGAGCGGGGAGACAGCGGTGGAGGAAGCAGGGAGAGGGAGCGGGGAGACAGTGGTGGAGGAAGCAGGGAGAGGGAGCGGGGGAGACAGTGGTGGAGGAAGCAGGGAGAGGGAGCGGGGGAGACAGCGGTGGAGGCAGCAGGGAGAGGGAGCGGGGGAGACAGCGGTGGAGGAAGCAGGGAGAGGGGAGCGGGGAGACAGCGGTGGAGGCAGCAGGGAGAGGGAGCGGGGGAGACAGCGGTGGAGGAAGCAGGGAGAGGGAGCGGGAGAGACAGCGGTGGAGGCAGCAGGGAGAGGGAGCGGGGAGACAGCGGTGGAGGAAGCAGGGAGAGGGAGCGGGGGAGACAGCGGTGGAGGAAGCAGGGAGAGGGAGCGGGGGAGACAGTGGTGGAGGAAGCAGGGAGAGGGAGCGGGGGAGACAGTGGTGGAGGAAGCAGGGAGAGGGAGCGGGGGAGACAGCGGTGGAGGCAGCAGGGAGAGGGAGCGGGGAGACAGCGGTGGAGGCAGCAGGGAGAGGGAGCGGGGGAGACAGCGGTGGAGGCAGCAGGGAGAGGGAGCGGGGGAGACAGCGGTGGAGGCAGAGCAGGGAGCGGGGGAGACAGCGGTGGAGGCAGCAGGGAGAGGGAGCGGGGAGACAGCGGTGGAGGCAGCAGGGAGAGGGAGGAGACAGCGGTGGAGGAAGCAGGGAGAGGAGGGAGACAGCGGTGGAGGAAGCAGGGAGAGGGAGCGGGGGAGACAGCGGTGGAGGCAGCAGGGAGAGGGAGCGGGGGAGACAGCGGTGGAGGCAGCAGGGAGAGGGGGGGAGACAGCGGTGGAGGCAGCAGGGAGAGGGAGCGGGGGAGACAGCGGTGGAGGAAGCAGGGAGAGGGAGCGGGGAGACAGCGGTGGAGGCAGCAGGGGAGGGAGCGGGGG